>NW_009917866.1:19378-82151 GCF_000696875.1 Nestor notabilis | reverse complement strand
CGGGGCATGCCGGGAGCTGTAGTTTTGGCGCGAGGGAGCCGTGAGGGGGCCGTGAGGGACGCTGTGGGGCGGTGGTTTCTGCGCCTATGTATGGTGTGCAGTGTGACCCCGGGCCTCCCGGCTGGGCCATGATGAGGTGGTTAATGAGGGTGAGAGTGAGTGACCCTGCCCAGTTGTGACTGACCAAGGGAAAAGATGGACCTTCTGACTATCCCTGTGTGGTCTGTCAGTGTGCACCATGATGGCCGCCTTGTGAGAGGGGCCAGGCCCTCAGTGGAGAGCGTGGCAGAGCCCTGAGGCAAGCCCCTGGGGGGAGCCCGGCTTCCCTCTCACTCAGTAAGAAAGACATGAGCAAGCAGACCGTGCAGATGTGGAAAGCTGTGTTTCTCCTCTTAATCTTTCTGTCAGCTAAAGCAAGAGATCCTTCAACCCCAAACATCACCTTGTAGAGACATCTTGGAGAGTATGAGGTTTTGGGAAGCATCGACACACAACCACTGCTGAGGACATTTCACCTAGCCCTGCTGCCAGATTGGAGTTCCACCTTTAACTAAAAATTGGAACTCCCTCATTTCATTGTAAAAAGGAGAGGAATAGCGTGGAGGATATCTAAATTCATTAAGGTTTTGTTAAAGAAAATACTCCTTCTGATACATGTGTTCACCTGAGGATTAGGAGCCCCACATGCTCCATCCTGCAACACAGTAGGAAGGATTACATTGCCCTGGAGTGTTTACAAAGGACATGCAAAAAGGCGACAGAGAGATTACCTCAGCTCCTGTTACTTTCACTCCAGGAGAGCAAAGACAGCAAAGACAGATATTTAAAATTTGAAACAACACAAGCCCATGAAGATACGTGAGAATATAAATGCCTGAAGCAAGAACAGGGGCACAGTGTTGTCAACAGTTATAGGTGAGTTTAGACTTTCAGCTTTCTTTAAGGCTTTCTTTTTACTTTGAATTCATTGTATTAGTGATTGCAGAATAATGCTTGAAACATTTGAGTGCAGAATTTCAGGATGTAGAATCTGGATAAGATTGCCTCAGAGTTATGATTTGAGTAAAAAAATCATGACTTTTGAGTGTAACGCATGAGGTGGAACACTGAAGAAGATGCTGGAACACTGAAAGAAGAACTGTAGGGGAAGGATACCCATGTTAGAGCATGTAGATAGTGGGGGATGAACACATGGTATATTTTTCCTTGAAAACCTCAATGAGGTCCTGTTCAGAGAGAGATGAGGGTGTTCCAGGGGAATCAAAGACAGCAAGGAAAGCAAGTGAAAGATGAAGAAACAGAGCTTGTTAGTCAAGAAAATAACAGCAGGGAAAGGAAGAAATTCCTTTGCTGTTAGCTTCTCTCAGGAAGTTGTGATGATAGAAAAAGTCGAGTGCAGAGAAGAGGCACAGGACATAAGCCAAGGCTGGCCTTATGGTAGGAGAGAATGAAATAAATGAAATAAAGCAATAAAATTAAGAATAAAAATGTCTTTCGCCGCTGTTCTATTAAAGGGTACCAGTGCTGAGCCAAGGAAACCATGATCCACAAATTGCTACAAATTAAATGGGTATACAGAGGAAATGTTATTATGTATTTGTTTTCCTTTCTTATTCTCTATGTTGTACTAGCCACTGTTTCACCAGGGATTAGATACAAAGTAGCTGGAACCATGGGGAGCCTCTAAGAAGACTTTCAATACAGACATCAAAATCTCTACTTTGTTTAGTTTGTTGTGTTTTGGGAGGGTTTTTTATGTGACCCAACAGCTATTCTTATACCTATTTACTGGAAAGTACTTTTCACGTAGAAAAACCCAGCACAATGTTTTTTTCCCCAGGTAGTGCAGCAGAGTGCAATCATAGGCCTTGCTTCCTTAAGGAACCAGAGTAAAGCTGTGGAGAACATTTACAATGTAGTGTCTAGTACTGTTCTATAACTGTCTTGTTAGAAACACAAACATCATATGTGTGTGTGTAATGAAGTGTGTTATAAAGGAACTGGTAATCCAGTGTTGCAGGATACATTTCCTGTAGGTACAAAGCTACTTGTAAATCTCTTGAAAGTTCTCAACACAAAGCATTAAAAAGGACCTTTTTAATTACAAAAAATGGGTGCTCTAAACAACCAGCCAGCTAAGTGCTGGTAGTTGAAGCAGTTTCATTCTGACACATTAAAATTTGTAAAGCTAAAAAATGGACTGGAGCTCTGTAATAAAGGAATTCTGCACATTTTTATTGTTGGTGATTTAGTTAAAAACACAGCAGCAATAATGGGATTGCAAAAAGAGATACAACAGTTGTAAGAAGGGAGTAACTACAGTGCTGTTTCAGCCTATGGCTAATTTCTTCTTTACAAGGCTCTTGCACCTCAGCATAGCCAATCCATTCGACCTTGCTTTCCTGAAATTTCAGCTTAGATCCTTTTGGCTATGAAATTATTGGCAGGTTTTGAATTTGTATGGCAATAAAAGGTTTTCTGGAAGCAGGATAGAGCATTTGCAGATTAAAAAAAAAAAATAATATAATATGGTTCTTGTAAAGAAAAATGTTCAAGTAGTTTGGGATACCAATCACAAGCACCTATAGTTTATCCTCAGTGTACCAAATGAGATGGTAAAAACATCAGTCCACTTTCTTTTTCTCTGGGGTAAAGACTAGAGGTCTAGAAATAAGAGCTATATCTATATGACTCATTCTACATGCTTGGAAAATCACATTCAGGCAAAAGTCTAACAGACACTCTCAGCTAGATCCATACCTGCTGTGATAAATGTAGTATGTGCTGCTGCGTGTTGCAGTAGGCAGATCAGTCCTGAGGGTCCATTATTTCTTTGTCTTGATTGTTCTACCCAAGATGTCACCCTTCCCACATAAATTCTTTGTTTCTCCAGACGTCAGCCATTGCTTATTTTCTTTATGGGGATATGTGGCACCTTACAGCATCACTGCATTTCATTTTGGGGCTCTGTCTGCCAGCGTCTGTGAGCTTGACTAGCGTTATTATCTCAAGGTAGTATTATGGATGGCTTGCTAATTTCCTAAGTACTGTCTGACTTACCTTGTAACCTGAATTACTGTATTACTCTCATTAGATTCTTTCTTTTAGAATATACAGAGGCTTTTATATATTTAGGTCAAATTTACAGTATTACAAAATGTTTATTTCATATGCAAAATTAATGTGAAGTGCCAGGAGTTAATATTTGCAGTGCAGTGAACTGAAGTAAAACTCACAGCAGCCTTAGCTTGGAAGATAGTAAAGACTGATGGAACACAGTGGGTTTAAAGGAAAGGTGTTATTAACATGTAGATGACAGAGCTGTGAGACAAACCCCACTGTAAATCTGAATTAAAAGCTCCATTGAAACAATTGTATTTCACTTTTTTGCATATCAGGGATACAGTGGTGTCGTGGAATGCAGTTTGTCTCTTTCAGTCTGGGATGCTCAGCTTTTGTCTCTTCTCACTCTCCCAGAAAAATGCTAGTGTTGGATACAATCCTGACTCATACAGAGATCAGAGTATTACACTAGGTAGGATAATGAGGAATTTAAATGCCAGTAAAGAGATTAGAAATTTTAGCAGAACTGTCAAAACTGTAGAGTTCATATTAGGAAAAAAATAATCCTGTCTTCTCCAAACCCTGCATCCTGCCAGTAGCAGCCTGATGGTGCATAAACCGATGGTTTCAAACAAAATGGTTGTTGCTTCAAATACAATCATGTATGTGGTGCATACAGAGAAAATAGACGCTGTGATATGTAAAGAAGGGATTGGAAGCTTTAAGTTTGAAGTCACCTAAAACAATATCACCTGACACTTTCATTACAGGCCTGCCTTTCCAACTGACAATCCTGCCAAACTTCTTCAGCTCAGTGGATTTAGATTTATTTGGTATTGGATGTCTTCATCTGAACAAGGGACCTGTGTCAGCTCATTTTTTCTAGTTTCAGTAGAAAGGTTTAGTCATTTTGGAAAAGGTATTAAGGGAGTACACAAAAAGCTTCCTTAAAATCAGCAAGAGGATAATCATCGATATTTTTAGCAGTGTCTGTTATGGACTCAATTTAAGCAGAAAATAAAACAAAGCATTAATTGTATTAGCACAGTATAAGGTACCTTCATGTTAATAATGAATAGAGAGGTGTCCATAAACGGGGAACTCTGACAAACAATGTTATCACTGAGAGTGAATGAAGTGTTATACATAATAGAGACTCCACTTCTTACCCTCTTGTGTCTCTCTGAGTACATTTGATTTATTAGATAAATGCTATCTTTATGTCATTTATGTAATCACTTAGCAGGAATTATCCTGATTGACCTGCTAGTGCTTCTGATTTATTAACACTTGCTTCTTTGTATTTTATTGTCTGGAGGCCAAAGTCACAATTTTGGCATGATTCCATTTCCATTAAGATTGGTGGCAAAAGGGCAGGCCTTGAAACCACTGAAGTGGTTTGGAATGCAGCAGTATATCCTCCCAGGTATTCCAAGTTTAGAGCATATAATTTCTTTTTTATCAGATTTACAATGCCTTCCACTGCAGCAGAATGTTGGTATTAATGTTCTTTTACTGAGTTTTGAGGTTTCAGATAAACTTACTCCATTTTCTCTGCTCTTCTTTAAATCTATCTGTCAAACTGTTTCTAAGATCTGATTCAGCAAGCAGTTTGGTGTGCCCTGAATATAGTCTTGAGATAATATGAACTAGAAAACTTATGAAATTATGTCTTCTTATCTGAGGACTAGCAGTCCCATAGCTATGTAAATATTCCTATAGTGATATTCATTTCAGGACAGAACTATTAATTTATTTTCACTTTTGATTGGTGTTATATATTATAACCTTATCATGCTGACCACAGGGTTGGAGTGTTCTTGGGAAATGACTCAGCATAGGGTTTTCCATAAGCTTGCAGAAAAATTTTATTGGACAATATTACCAATCATCAGAATGATCTGTTGCTAGCACTCTGGAAAACTGAAACTACTGTGTGTGTTTTCTATTATTGCTA
Source organism: Nestor notabilis (assembly GCF_000696875.1). Lineage (NCBI taxonomy): Eukaryota > Metazoa > Chordata > Aves > Psittaciformes > Psittacidae > Nestor > Nestor notabilis. The sequence goes on along the minus strand of NW_009917866.1, from coordinate 77,131 downwards.
GACAAGACTGACATAACAAGAGTTATTTTTTTATCCAGATATAGAGCAGTAATAAAAGGAAGTTTGAGAACAGCACTATGGACACTTAGTCAATGAGAAAGCTTAGTGGCCAGACTTTGATCATTGACTATGGCTTGTGCATGAACATAGTTGTTTGTTTCCTCTTGATCAGGCAGTTTTGAGTTTTCCAGATGCAAAGATGTGATTTCAGCCCCTGGTGTCACATCTGTTTATACAGTGTACATAGCAGAATCAAACTGTCAAAGCATGTTTATTTAGCTGAAATGAACCAAACAGTATAAATATCTAAACATTCTACATTAGGATCTGTTTCAAAGGAACAATAATGATGTTAAAACTACTTTTATGGGGCTGGGATGATGTAAGGGAGTATCTTTCATTTTTGTGTTTTCTCAACAAAGGGAAGGAAATTGAGGTTAAAGAGTAGCTGTCATTCTTGTTACTAAGATCCTATTGCTTAGGCACTCATCCTGCATGGCCTAATGCTCTGCCATGAGCAGTGTTTTGTTTTATAGTTCAATAGCAGTTGTTTCACCATGGGCTTAAGTGCAGGTCAGGCTTGTGGTGCGCCAGGCACATAAAACCAAACCCCTGCTACTAGGTTTTGTTTTCAGGTCAGCCTAATTTACACAGGCTGTCAGAAGAAGCTTTCAGAGACCCCATATGTGACCATAATCCAGAACCATTCTCTCAGGATATGCCTGTCAAACGGAAAGTGGCTCTGTCAACAGGTTTGGGGCTTTAAAAAATTTATTCTTATTTCTTTAATTTGTTTTTAATAGTTGTAATATGTAGGGTTATTTTAGGAAAGTTTAAGACCATTCTGTCTTTGTGATTTGAGCTGCATAGTTGTGTGGTCTCCCTGGGAAATGGTAGGATCACTATCCCTGGATGTGTTCAAAAACCATGTAGATGAGGATCTTAGTGATATGGTTTAGTGGTGGGAACTGGGGGTATGGTTGGACTTGATGATCTTAAAGGTCTTTCCAATCTAGCTGATTCTGTGATTCTATGATTCTCTTTTATGGTTTCTCAGTTTGCATTGTAGTTCAAACAATTAGCCCTTACACAATTATATGGCATTTCTGTAGCTCTAAATGTATGTCTTTGTATTTCAAGCTGCTTCTTCACAATGACACAGTAACAAGCTATTTATGTAGAAGAGCAGGCAGTAATGAAAGCTGTATTATATTTTATCTTTGCTCTTTTATAATAATCACATATAAATAATGTATTGCCAAAGGCAAACGTAACAATGTATTTATGTATACAAGCCCTATACAAGCTGTTTCTGTTTTCCCATTTTTAGTAGAATCTGAATCATTAAAATTTTCAGAAATACAGACATATGTGTAATTCAATAGTAACAGTGTGTGCTATGTAGCCTCTTCATCCAGTCTGAAAACTGCAAGTTATTACAACCATCCCTGTCCAATACTTGAATTTTTAAACTCAGATTTTAGCAGCTAGTGCTTTTAGCTTTGAAGGTCTCTTTTTCAGTCCTTTGTCAACATATTACACAAATGAAACCTGACGTAGGATTTGTAGCATTCAGATCTTCTGGACAAATTCACTCTCAGAGACTAAGTATATGATCTGTTGATGAGTGAGGTTCAATATAGAATCTTAGCTCAAGCTAGAAAAGTTTAGGATTTTAATCCTATATGTTTCTGGTTCAACTCCTTTTATGCTGGTATTCCTGAAAATGCCACCATCCTCTATTACACAGTCAACTTCCTCTCTTCCTCCAATTAGTAACTATCAATCACCTACATATGGTTTTCTATCCTTTCTGAAGAGGCACATGTAATTCTCCTATGAAAAATGGATATCTACTATATTTATATGGCTATCCAAATTAAATCTGATGAATGTCAATAATATGTAGCTAGTATGTAGTTGGAATTTAATCCCCTCAAAGTAAAAGCACTTGTAAAGTTGTGATGTGGCTTAAGACTACAGACATTATCTTAATAGTTCTGTTCTTATAATAAAATTATAAAGATTTTATTACGTTTACTCTGGAGATATAAAATTACAATAATGACAGTATTTTTTGTTTTGAGTCTGTTAAGAGGACAGGAAACTCGGATAATACCACCATGGATCCCCCTTAACTGTGGGTTTGAAAGATTGCCACTAGATGACGCCTTGATTCTGTTCAACTCTTTCTTTTCCTTCCTGACTGCTGCCTGGACCTGAAATCCTGAAGCTTCTTCTTTAGAAAATTCGCCTGGGAAAGAATGCATTTCATATATTTTTAAAGCCTTATATTGAAGTACTTAAAATTATTTCCGTTTTCACTTTTAGTTTTAACTCCAACCTATTTTGTTCATTGGTTTTCTTGTTCTGTTATTCTGATAATTTATCTGTCTTGAACAAAACCCCTTATAAAATCAGTTTTTCTTCATACATGTTTTTCATGTCCCTCTGCTTCACAGCTGGAACTTAAAAGTAGAAGCAAGTCAGGGCATTGTCCTTTATACTACCTGTGAACAGCCATTTAGCATGTGTGGATAAAGGCTTGTATACATGTGTTTCATTTGATGCATACTTCTTAAGAAGAGGGTGGGGGGTAACAAACTATACTTCTGTAAAGCATTTTAATACTGTCATAACTCTCCAATTTATGATACTTACTCATAAAAACTCTCACTGATCTGGTACTGACATGTAAATAATCCCTGTGTGGACCAAGCTAGAGAGAGACTGAAATCTTCTGTTTAACCATAGGTCAAGGCAAGTGTTGTAGTTCCTACTTCTCATTTGTTAGTCTATGCACTAATGAACTTCCCATCTGCAGCCTGTGATACACAGCAGGTAACCATAGTATAGCAAGTAAACTTGGGTCTGCTGCTCCACAGTAAACTATGTGCATGTTTCTGTCTAGCAGTTTCTTGTCATTAGTCTAAGGAAAATCACAACAGTCTCCCTTTCAATGAAAAAGGGGGAATTTCTTTGTTTTTGATAAGGCGGTACTTCAGTGTAGACATCTGCAGGTGGATAGTTGCATGTGAGTAGTTCCTGGCACTAAGCTGACCAACAGGAGCTAATTCCTTCCTGATAATCTTTGTATGTGTCAAAAGGCCACACTAGGCCATCCTTTACAAAAAAGTCACTATAACAGATAGGCCATTGTTATGTTCCTGTGCATACTTGGCTGGTTTGCTGACAAAATACAGCATCATTAGATGGGATTGTAACAGGAAGAGACACTATCCGCCCCTTGAAGCTTTTACAATAATTAAAAATACACCTCAGTGAAAATGTTATCTGATTTTTTTATGTGAACTCTTTCATGGCAACTGATGAATATCATTATGTTAAATGTAATAGAAATCAGTGCTGGAGTTGCTTGCACTGCTTCTCAGAGATGCAACTCAGAAGACAGGCTCTGACTGATAATAGAAGCTGGGAGCCCATATAGAATAATCCTGGGAGCCAGTATTATTTTGTCAGCAGTACTTTTGGTGACTGTATGTTGGCTGAGAGAATTCTGTTGTTTCGGAAAGTAGATTTGGTTTGGACAAAAAATGGGCTTTCCCAGCTTACATCAGATTTGTGTTTATACTTTTAGTGACTAAAGGAGGTTTCTGGCAATAAGCTTTGAAGCATGTAACAGACTTCTGAGGCATTCTTTCTGTGCTGAAGGTGATAGTATAGAAAAAAATAGGCTTATTTGTATTACTCATTTTATTTAAAATATACATTCTCTTCTAAAAAAAAATAATCATGACATTAAAACATTTGACTTTAGAGAAGATGCTGCAAATTCTTCTGTGGCTTCAAGTAACTTTGTAAAGGTCCATGGAGCACATTAGCATTAAGTATTTAAGAAAGCTTACCTATATCATGCACTAGATAGGACAGGCCCACTCTACTTTGCAGCTCATTTCACCATGCAGTGATGTGGTTACAATCTTACACATTAAGAAGAGCTACATTAACCAAGATATATTTTTTCTGCTCTCTAATTACTACTGCCATATAATAAGACCCAGCAATAAACTATATGTAGAAGATCTCAGATTGAACGAAGATGTCTTCTGGCATCTTTTTTTGATACTTAATCATTATAATGCAGGGGGGGGGAAGATAATAAAAGCACCGGGCTACCTTTGTGCTCTTCAGGCAGTGGAGATTTATTACTCCTGATGCAGCTGACAGGAAAGGAGTAGTAATGGTTTTCATTACCAAAACCTAATGGAGTGGTCAGGAAAGAAGGATAAGTTATAATCTTTTAACAGTCTGAGACCAATAGATTGAAATGTTTCCATGTTTTGTTCTTAGTCCAAGTGGAATCCAGAAAAACATCAAAACATGCAGCCCAAAGGCTCTAGTATTGATCTAATGTGTGAGAAAGTGATTTGGACTGTAACTGTTTAAGTTGCAACTGACTGTTCTGTGTGAATCTGTATACATATGTGACTGCAGAATTGTATCCAGTGTATGTTTTTATGAGTCTCGATTGTTACTACTGTTGGTAATCTAAGCAAAGGACTACAGACATTTTGTTTTGCAGGCCCAGATTTTTATACAAATTGTTGCACTGTTTTTATATCCAATAGGGTGATGCTGATTTATTCTATGAAAGAATTTGAACCTCTGTCTAATCCCTTGAGGAAACAAATTTGCAGCAAGGGGTCGATTATTTGGGCCTTTTTTTAACCCTATTCCAAGGTGTCAAAATATATTTCATTGGAAGATTCCTAACATGTTCTAGGTCTCATTTTATTTAAATTGCTTACACTAGGACAGCTACAGAGTACTGTCATACACTTCATAAATAAAAACACGTCTGAGAAGTTATTATAGTGTCTTCATGCACAGCTTTGCTTATAGTTTAAGTTGAGATCTACAATAAGCCAAACATATTTTCTTTTCTTTATTTATGACTTTGGGAAGGATTGACTTTCATCTTTGAGACAAAAGACAAACATAAACTGTATCAACAGAACATAGATATTTTAGCCTTGTGAAAAACCTGTAAACCCAAGTCTGAGCTCAAGGGCTGGACTCTTCATTGCTTTGCACTGCATGATGTGTCAATGGCACATCATGAGGTTTAAACTACTGAAGTATGTTCTGCAATTCCCTTGAGTTAACTTGTTCCATGGTAGAGGTTCAGATAGTTGGTATAAGATCATCTCCTGACAAATACTGCCTCTTGTAGTAGTGCATTGCCCTTGTGCAGGTACAACAAGCTAAGCAAGGTGAGTCAGGTAAGAAGATGTGTGACCAAAACAGTCTGATAGCCTGTTGCTGTGAGCAGATCCTACATCTGGAAGTCCAAATCACAGGAAGGTCTGGAGCTGTCTAGACTTTCACTGGGGACCACACTGGATTCTGCAGCCTGATGGACTGCATTGTGATTTAGTCACAGTCAGCGTTCATCTTGCTCCGCTTCAGAATCGCTATGCAATTAGCATGGCAGTAGAAAATCTGATTCTGCTTCCCATTTTAAATGGCACAAGTTCACTAGAACAGAAACAGTTCAGTTATGATCATACAAAGCCCTTCTCTGGAAAACAGTTATTTTCCTTTAGTGACTTCTGATATGCTAACATTTTAACTAAGTGTTCATGTTTTCTGTGTATTCAGTTTATGCCATCAAGGAAAGCAATTTGCTGTAATGCTACTCAAGGCACCCATTAGCAAACAGCAATCTGTGTTTTTAGAGAATCAAGGCTGTTATTTCTCAAAGGGAGCCATTCAATTCTGCCTTAATCCTCTAACCAGTAAAGCTCATCTTTCAGGTGTTATTCCTGACTATTTTACTTATATTGGTGTTTCAAAAATGTTCAGAAATTTAGAGTCAGATTTAGATTATTGTGGTATTTTATTAAGAAAAATGCAGTATTATATATATCTGTATCAATAAATGTAAATTCTCAAATATTTATTTTTGAGTTAACAGAAAAAATTGCCATATGTCACATGGGTTTGGGTTTAGTTGCATATTTTGATCATCTAATTTTAAAGAAAGATGTTTAACTTAAAAGCCCTGGTCCTAGTCATTCAGGAAGTTTATTGCATTCTTTTGTTGTTGAATCTTTGAAGCAGATATCAATAATGGTGAATAGTGATGCACATTTTCCTGACACTGATACTTTGAATGCATTAAATTCTGCAGCTCCATAGGCTGTGTTATCAGTAGATGTGTATGATCTGACTCAGGATCTGATCTGGCTTAATGGAATGACTCCACAGAAGTCCTTTTACTTATGTAGAATTGTACTGTCTTCTGTTGCAATGCTATTTCTATTTAATGATGTCTGAAGCCGTGCAATTTGAGACATAATTGAAGCAAGTGTGATATTTAGAGAATAACTGAGAAAATTTCTGCAGCTATTGAAAATCTTGTCTGGTTAGTTTTATTTTAAATCTCATTTTCACACAATGATTTCTTCTGATCTTCACCATCTGCATAACAAGTGTAATCAGCAAGCTGAAATTAAAATACCTGCAACCTCTGCCCTTCAAGTCAATCACAAATGAAACCTGAAAAGAATGTGTTCTGATAGGGAAAAACCTTCTGAAGAAATCCTTTCTATTAATCTCTCCCCACCAAGGCAAAATATGTACCCTTGTTTCAGAAGAGTACAAATATATGTAATTAAACAACTTCATGGTGAAATTTTATTTGTCTTTGTCAGATCTTGAAGTCAAAGCTGATTTAGAAATCTCTGACTTTGTTTTACAAGCAGAACACCAGCAGAGCACATAGGATATGTACAGTAAATTTGAAAGCCATTCTGTGCAAATATGTGACCCTCCAGAGCTTAACAGAAAGATGGCCTCTCAGGAACTAGCCACAGAACGTTACTGGTAGGAGCATTTACTACTTTATCCTGCAGCATTTGCTTGCAGTGTTGCTTTCTTCTTTTAACAGTTGTTAAGAAAATGATCATTGACCTTTAGGGAGAAAAACTGACTCCATGCAGAGGATTTTTACAAATTCCACCATAAATATTTCTTACACTCACCTTTGTCATAGTCTTTTGGGAAGTCCAGTGGCAGGTAGTGGTACTGACTCTTTGTCCAGTACTGTACTCACTAGGAAGTGCTTTTGTTACCATACAGGCTTTTCTGTTGTCTGGATCAGACAGTTGCTGGTAAATTTCCTTCCTGTTAACTCCAGTTGAGTAATATTCGCTATGAGGAAAAGAATCAATGCAAATGGTAATCTTTCAAAACAGCTGAGACAGCACTGCATGCCAGAGGGCTGAAAAAATGGGAGTGAACATCCTCTGATTTACCAGCGAGGTCTGTTCCTCCTGTGCAAGTACTTAATCTGCTGACAAGGAGATAAGAGACTTTGTACAGCTTAGAGACCAACCTAACATCACAAATATGACAGAAACAAGTATATATATACATGCCTTTGGAAGTAATTGTAATGTAACAAAATTAATATCTCCTCTGTCTCCAGTTCTGTGCATACAGTTGTAAAGGTGCTGGAAGTTTCTGCATATCAGTATGTGTGGGAAGAAAGCACTGTTTTGCGATGTAAAAAACCTTGCACATCTGCTCACTCCCTGTTAAAGTGTTAAAAAAACCTGATGACCAAAAGTGGGCAGATCCAGTTTTCTCCTAATGGAAGTCTACTCAAGTGCCCAATGGCCTACTTCATTGACTTCCCTACCATATCCATTAGATAAAACCAGTAAACATAACAAGAAATCAATTGAAGAATGCTTCCTTTCCATTTGCAAACTCATCCTTTGTGAATTAGTGATAATTCTTTGTGCTACATGAAAGCGTTTCCTTTGTTTTCTGATTTGGTGTGAAGTTATGAAACCCTGCATCGTGCAGGCTTACTCCTGCCAAGAATCAGCTATGAGAAATGTCACTGATTAAAATGTGCACAGTTTGTTTCCTAGTGATTACTTTGTTCTGATAACATTTTGGAAGCTTAATGAACTGTGGTACTTCTTATCCTAGTAACTAGCAGAGACTTAGAAATAGGAATTAGATATATTTCTAATGGAAAGCCCAGGTCAGGGCTGAATAAGAAAAAATAAGGAGTTTATCAACTCCAACTGCAGTTTCTTCTATGTGAACTAGCATTAGAGCATTGCTCAGTTGAAGTACACAGGAAGGTTGTTACCAGTCAACTTCTATCAGGAGAAGCAAAGTCCAATTCACAAAAATACCCCTACTAAACACCTATATGCCCATGGCCATGTAAGTATTAGTGACCTATTAATCAGATTTGGGTTTTTGCAGATGTAACCTTGATTTCAACTGGGACAGTGTCTCACTCCTTTCCTATCCTGAGCTATTGACAGTGGGAAGGCTAAGAGCAGGTGGGGATGGGGAGAAAGCATATCTCCCTCCATTTCTGCAACGTGTTCTTCCACATCTTTTCTCCAATTCCCTACCACTGATCTGTTTTGTGAATTGCCACTCCTCCCATACCAAACAGAAGATCGGGGCCTATGGACAAGACAGAATTGAAATGGTGATAATGTTTATATGAGAGTTTATATATCTGCAAGGCAAAGTTGTAGGAAAGACAGGATATTTCATTAGAATAATTCATACGGTTGGGAAAAACCCGATGAGCTTTTGGGCATACAAGCCTCTCTTCAGTTCTGTGGAATGTGTGCATTTTGTTGAATAATTTCTATCTACTGAAGTAGTGCTCACCATCCATGCTTAACTTAAACTTGCCTTTAGCAAAGAACATGAATTCTTTTGAAAAACCTAAAATAAAACTGAGAAGGGTTGTATGGAAATGACTTTTCTTTCTAAAGTCTCTGAAAGGGAGGTAGAAGGTGAAGATTGCAGCATGGTCGGTACTCTTTATGCACAAGCTCCAGGCAGTCTGTGTGTACTCTGCAGTTTTTCTCCTATAGCCGTAAGTATGCCTTAGTTTGCACATCATGGAGCAACTCTTGAATGTAAAGTTTGCTTCAAACAGCAGATTTCTCCACTGGGATTATTAGTAGGATGCTGGTTCTAATAGGAGGTTAGTAGCATTGTCAGTGATTCATTTTAGGACCATATTAAGGAGCTACAGCATTTCACATTGGCTGGGAAACATGATCAGGTGGTAACCATTAGCAGCCATAGACCTGGGCCAAATTCAAATCAATCACCTGGATGTGAAAGGCCATGTATGTTCAGTGAGCCATTCTGGTGCCTGAAACTGTGGACTTCATGATCCAGGACTAAATTAAATAGAAACAGTCCAATGAATGCCCAGTTTTACTCAGTCATCCAAATACATTATGATATTACAGATATTATGGAGAAATATGCTGTGGTCAAGATCATTGTGACTTTTCAGCCTTGTTGCTGAAGGACATTCCTCTGGAAATGATTACAAATATGTAGGAAAGCATTATTTGAAAGACAATTACTGTTTATTTAACTCCAGACTGAAATACAAAGGAATTTAAGATGTTTGTAACTGTTTGATGTTTCTATAAAATGTGTTTGTTTCCATAAACAGGCACAAAATATATTTGCAAGGTGGTGTTGAAGAATTTTTGCAAATCTGGCTTGGTTCTTCTTTTTAGACAAAACATAACAGCATAACGGTGCAGCTTTCTGGTCAATTTTATTTTTTCTTCTTATATACCTGATGGCACACCTGGTCTTCACATGTCAGTTCCTATAGTATTAAAACAATTAGTTAATATACAGTGGTACAAGTTGTCTTTCGCATACACAGCAGATCCTGACAGAAATCACTACAACTGAGCCACTGCATTAAAAAGAGATGTTTATGAAAAAGAGAACAGAAAGAATAGTGTATTATATGTAACCAAACAGCAGGCATGCACCACATGTTGCAGTAATTAGATTTTGACAGTTAAACTGAGCTCTAAGAAGAATAAACATGAAAAATGCATAAAAATTGCTCTTTAATGCAAGGCTTTCTCATGCTCTGTTATTAAAACAATATACTGTAATAGTTAATAATTCACATTACCTCATAATTATAAGAAGCATTGAAACAAGAAAGTAAATAAAAAAAGGAGGATGCTTTGAAAAGATGAGGACATTTGCTTCTGAGACGTGCCCAAGCCATTTTTCAGGGGCCAGAACAATGCACCATTTTTGCCCAGCACTGCAGCTGACCTCTTAAAGATTGGCGCATTGCAATGCAGTCAGTTTGGGTAGTCTTCTGATTAGCCTGTGCCAAATCAGACTTTGAAGTGAGCTGATGCTGGCTTTTTGGGCAGCAATACTGTTTTTGAAGACTGATGTATGAATCTATTGGTCTCTTTGTGCCAGTCTTAGCCTGAATCCTGGTGCCAGCAGACCCTTTGTTAGGTCAGGTTTTGAATATGTGTTAAAATAGTGTTGAAAAAGTGTACTGGACAGTTGGCTTTTAGTTAAGTGGCAGACAGTGGATTTTATTCATTGCTTTGGCCTTCCAAGTATCCAGACTTGAGGCAGCGTGCCTGGCCATACCAGCTACCTGTAGGGCACACTTGCGAAGGAGTAGGTATCTAGAGGCAAATCATGAGACAGACCAATGAGTGCTGCTCCATAATATTTCTTCACCCAGCTGTTGCAGCATCCAACATTATCATGCCTATTTCTTGATGGCTCTCCCAGGAAACTCTGGAATCATTATCATTATGTACCTGTTCTTTTGAAATCTTTCTAGACTTCACTGCTTATTTCCTGCACAGGATCTTCTTGCCTATCTTGGACTCACCTCATTCAGCTTTGGGCTCCAGCTTACTCACTCAGATGTTTGAATGCTTTGACTTTTTTATTGTACTAGCACACAATAATTGCAGTGTAGCTTGTTTGCAGGATCATCTTCAATATCCAGAGGTTTCTGATCTGTATTACAGCATTGTATGCTAAAATCTAATAGTGTTTCTTCCAGAACAAAAATGGTATTTTTCTAGCAATCTGTCCCATACTGTTTGGGGTTTTTTTAGGTTTTGGTTTGTTGGGGTTTTTTTCCCTACCACTGATGACATAAGAATGAGCTGACGTTAGAGGTGCAATGTAAGAAGAAGGGTTAATAGCTGGAGGGCAGTGAAGTAAAAAAAAAAAACCTCTGTAGGGTTATGATTTAATTGGGAGCAAGTGGAAAGAAATTGAGCATTCCTGAGTTGTAGCAGAGGGGGAATTTCCTTAGAGCTCAGTGACAGGAGCTGTCTAAATAAAGACCATTCTAACCAGAACAAGTCACAAACCCCTTGAAATGGAAAGCCACGCTTTGTTACAGTGTCAGTTATGTGCTGTGTATCTGTGTAGCAGCCCTTACCAGATGCAGTAGGCCTCCTTCAATCCAGTGCTTCCAGCCCCTGTTTTTCTTTTCACCTTTCTGAACACACACCAGTTTGTCACCATCCCAGGTCACTAGCGTCTGCATGAATCAGATAATTAACTTAGATATGTTAACAAGAAGCTTATGAATACATGAAAATAACCTCAATCAAACAACGAGAAAACACAATTCCCTACCATTCCCCACCTTCCTCCTAAAAAACACCAAATCAGACATTCAACCAAAACTCAAATGCATTCAAGATGACAACAGGATTTTGATGTGAAGCTTTTACAGTACTTTGTTGTCATTTACATGCATTTCTTTACATACATGAATATAAAGTGTTCATACTAACTAGTGACTTGCTGGGTGAATTAACACTTGTGCCATACACGCGAATTGTACTTTTCTTGCTGTTTAAAGCCATTAATAAAAAGATTATAAGGTTTGATGAGTGAAGTTGTGGGGGCTTATACCAGTTAGTACAGTGCTAATACCTTTTCTAGCTCTGCATCAAATAACAAGAGGAAGTGTATGTTAATATTATCTCATACAATAAATTTACTTATAAATTGTCATGCGCTTTTACAAAAGACCTTTAAAGAGGAACAATCATAAGCTGGACAACATGCTCTAGCTGACCCTGCTTGAGCAGACTAGGTGATGTCAAGAGGTCCCTTCCATCCTCAGCCATTTCATGATTTGGTGTGATTCAGAGTCTATCACTAATAAACAGGGTAGTGGGCATGCTGATTCTTGTCCAGGAGCAGGATGACCATATCTGTAAGAAAAAGTTCTCTTTACAGGCTAAATTATCTACTCAGAAACACTAGAGTACATTCAAAGCAACTTTGTTTGAGTTCTATATTTGAACCATTGTACTTTAGGGAGACATTTAACCGTGTATCACAGGCAAATCCTCATTGGACACCAGTTACAATCAGTGGAAGTTCAGTTATTAAAAAGCTCCCTGAGTACTGGGAGCTTAATTTATTTTCTAGTTCAGCACTGGATGATTTATTTCTCTTTTGAGAGAGCTTTCTATTAATAACAAGACAAAACTCATTCCATTTCAGTTAACTTCTTTCTTATTTACAGAATTTTTAAGCTACATGCTCTTTAAATTATCCATGCCCTCTTTACATTTAAATGTTGCCCAGCAGTTTTATTACCTTCATCTACTTTCAATGTGTCTGAGGCATTGTTTTGTTAACAAAATTACCCCAAAATTCCTTTATAGCAGTCCAGAGAATAATGGCAAGACTTGCTTCCTTGTGTCCCTCTCCTCTTGTTAGAAACAAGTAACATGACTTGTTTAGAAAAGAATATTAGGCAAAAATGGTTAAACCAAGTAGGGTTATCATTGTACAAACTGTGTTTCCATCCTTCCTTCCAAACAGCTGATAATGAAGAGGAAAGTTTGCAAATGAAATGATTTTGCACAGAGAGGCAATGGCTTTGATAATGGTGAAAAGCACTAGAGGAGTATCAGTCTATGGATTTAAGGAGTGGTGCAAATAATGAGTCCTTAGATCCTTAGTAATGCCTTCAACTGATCTAAAGAGATGTGGGAGCAATGTTTTAAAGCATAAAGCCTGTCACAAGAATATGTCCCACCCAGTAGAAGATGGGTCTTACAATTTGATGGCTTGCAGTGCTCTGAATGAGAAGTAATTTGGAAGAAGTAGTAGGAATTCCATTGCACCAAGTTTGAGAATGAAAAGTGAGCCATAGTGAATAAAAATGTCTTCTGTTTAATTAGTGCCACTCTAGTGAAGGATCATGTGAGTCCAAACGTAATCATATCCTTTATGCTGCCAATTTCCTGTGGCAATTGCCAAAACAAAACAGGTCTTGTTGACAGTGAGCTTTGGTATCAGCTTCTCAGAGTTTGGCAACAAGTTCCAAAATCTTGTTTACTGAGAAAACATTGATGGAAAAGACAGCATATGTTTGGAGAAAAGCAAGAGAGCTGAGCTTAGTGGAAGAATGAAACTGTAGTAATTGGCAGAGGGGTTGATAGGGGTAGATTTAGTGAGTGATGACAAAGACAGGCAGATGATGCAAGATCAGCAAGACTGATGGGGGCAGTCAATGGAAATTGAAGATCTACTGGCCTTTCTACCTTTGAAAATCCTCTTTTAAGTATTTTAGGGTTGAGAGGAGACTAAAACAGAAGCAGTATTGATACAGAAACTTGAAGCTGAACTCAATGAGTGAATTTAACTGATGCTTCTATGTATTCTCTTCCTCAGTGACTCCCCTGATGCAGTCTCGTTTGAATGCCTCAGAGGAACAGACTCATTAGTTGACTCTGTCTGTTGTAGGAGGTAGGGCATGGGCTAATGCACAATATGGTCCTTGATCGAAAAGTTACTTGTCCATATATCTCACTGAAAGGTGTCTGAACACATGCCCACAGTTTCCTAGGGGAATTTTGAGCTCAGGTTACTCCTGTAATATTAAAGATATTAAAGCATGCACTGCTGGGCATCCTTGGTTGCCTGCCACAGCCGGTAGGCCTGCCACCTCTATCAGTGGTAGCTTTGGCTAACATTTTGGTCTTGTCCCTTCCTAAAGCTCCCTTAAGGTTAATAGCTGTGAGCATGTTTATTTTTAACAGTGTCCAACTGTTAAATTGCCCAGCTCTAGCTGAGCAGGCTCAGATGGGAAACACAGTGTGAACCTTGCCACTCAGAACTGAAAATTTATACTAAGTCACAGAAAATCCTCAGTTCAAGTGGATGGATTTATAGTTTCAGGAAGGAAGATAAACAGGTAAAAATGCAGTTTTGCTACTTTCTAAATACATTAAGGTGTATCTTAGAAAAGCTGGAAAAATCCCCTTCTAGAAAAACATGTAATTAATGATTGTCCTCACTTAGCTGAGTAACCATCCTGATTTGTATGTGTAATAAATGCTTGTAGCAGGAAAGAAAACTGTCTCAAGATGCAAATCATTTCTGCTTTATAAAAATCCTCTGATGTCTGTAAATATTGTAGGGTTGGTTTTTTGTGTATTCAGCTGATTTTTGGAACTGCTACCTCCTGGTGCTGGCTGTAGAGCCAACAGATACCAGGCACCAGACTTTTACCTTTAACACTCGGTTATCCAGTCCTTTGGTGTGTTCTTCAAACTCCACTCCCACAGTGTAATTCAGTTCATAGTTTCTGAAAGTACTGAGTGTTTTTGTTTTGAAGTTATCACCATCCTGAACAATCTCCTTTGTTTGTTTCAAGTGTTTTGCAATCTTACGAGTTGCAAAATCAATATCTGCCATAAAACAGAGAAGAGAGTATCACAATGAAAAGTCCCATATTTGCTACCAAAAATAAAACCCCACAGCACTTATCTTCATACATAATAAAAAAACCTCAACACATTTGATGTGGAACACAGTTCCACAAATGATGCTTTTACCTGCAACATTTTGCAGAGAAAAAGATCACTTCAAATAAAAGCGATCCTGTGTTTGTGAGTAGACTTTCACCTTGAGGATCTTCCACTGATTATAAATTTATTCATTATCAGGATATCTGTGGGAATGTTGTGAGCTGAGCTACCACATACAACCACTAGTGAATACCAAATCTCCATTGTTCTTTTCAGGATGTGCAGTAGTTGCTATTAGACAGACTTGCCATTTTGGCCTCACTGACACATGAAGCTGTGGGATAGCAGGAAAGCTATTATCACTTTATGCCTGGGAGCGATTCCCTTCTCTAAGCATGCAGTGTAAGTCGTGTAGCTCTTAGGCATGTTAGGGTACTGGTTTGTGTCATGCAGGGTTACAAATATTGGCCATGCCCGAAAGACGAATCTCAAAGTAATACTCTTTTTCAGAAAAATAAGCATGTTAGAATGAGAATGTAACCAAGGGGATTTAGGCAGAGAATCATAGAATGGTTGGGGTTAGAAGGGACCTTAAGATCATCCAGTTCCAACCCCCTGTCATGGGCAGGGACGCCTCACCCAAGGCCCTGTGCATCCTGGCCTTGAACACTACCAGGGATGGAACATTTACAACTCCCTTGGGCAACCTGTTCCAGTGCCTCACCACCCTCACAGTAAAGAAATTCTTTCCTATATCTAACCTGAACTTCCCTTGTTTAAGTTTGAACCCATCACCCCTTGCCCTACTGCTAGTCCCTGATGATGAGTCCCTCCCTGGTATCCTTGTAAATGATTACGATTACATTGTAAATGTTATTTTTATGATGAACCTATAGTCTGTGGAAGTATATAGAAGGTTAATTAATTTAAAGTTATTTAAAATTATAAAATGGATAAAAATAAACAATGAAATAAAAATCTGACTTATCCACTATTGTTACACAGCAGACACAGAGATAAGGTGTAATTTAGATGTTAATGGGTGACGAATTAAAAGCCAAGAGTAAAAAAAGTATCTAAGTACAGCATTTGGGAGTTCTGTTTTATCTTCTGTCACCATTTTATGCAGAACTGATCTCCTTACCATCCTTATTTTGTTCATGAAGAGGACTAACATTAGAATGTAAACAACTGCTTGCAACTGAATGCATTGAAAGTTTCCGAAAGGAGAATATATATTACCATGATGACAGTTTGCCCCAGACAATCCACCTAATGCCAGTTGCATTACCATTTGCAATAAATATTTCTGACCAGCTGGCAGTGAATCTTGTTATGGTGCTATATGCAAATGAAATAATCTCACATGCTTCTGCAAGAGATTGAAAACTGCTTTTGATTTGTTAGCCATCCTTTAGTGGTTTCACATGCAAGTTTAATCATTGTCAGCTCAGCAATGCCACATACTAATGGAGCCCTTTTTTGGGGGGGTGGATTCATTATACTACTTGTGAAGTACTAATCGAGATGAGTACAAGGATTGGCTTGAAAAAAATTATTACTTTTTAACATGGGGAATAATGTTCCTGTTGAGTATTTATATTCAAGAGTTCTTAGGTATATTTTATCTGCTGTGGTGGATTAAAGGTATCTCTGGGTCTGATTTATAGCCAGGTATCATAAAATCGAGTTCTCTCTGAAGAAAAAAATTGTCTAGACTTCCAAAGAAATGCTATTTCTGACTAATATATTAGACTTGTAGCTCCTGGAGAAAAATCAGGGGAGGTTTTATTAAAGCATGGTTTTCATAACCGCATTTTGAACAATACAAGCAATAAAAATGATATATTGTTTATTCTAGTAGATTAAAATACTCTGTAACATGTTTATGATAAAATCAAACTTTCTGGTTTAAAGGGCAGAAGAGTTCTTTAATTAAAGTATAGAAATGCATCTGCATTAATTAAAAGGAGGGATGAATTTCAAGAAACCAAAATCGCATTGTGCTTTGAACCTGAGCACTTTAATGCTTAAAATATCAACCTCATGTAAATTGTGAGAAACAAAGCAGAAGAATATCTTTTCACCCTTTCCATGTAATTTCCTTCCATTCTAAGAATCACCTACAGCCATACGCATCTCTGCACTGGTTGTGGTGGTGGGGTTTTTTTGCAGTATTTAATTAGTATAACTTATAGAATCTATATGCATGTGTACACAAACCCCCCATAATGTACTTATGAAGGGCCAACTCCAGACAACTTCTCATGCATGTATAAATCTAACTCCCCTCTTTTTTTGCTGGTTTTTGAATGCAGCTGTATTACTGTAGTGGTGGAAAGGTGGTAACTGTTCTTTCAATGCCAATCCACATAGCACTGAAGAAATTCATGAGAAATGTTGATGTCTTCTATTATGTCTTCTTTTCAGCAAATCAGTGATCTACATCTCTGCTAACCTAAGTAGAGGAAGTATTTCCTGCACACTACTGAGATAATCATAATGACCTGGAGCAAAAAGTTTATGCCTTTATGAGAACAAAAATGCTTAAAAGGCATTTTTATATTGAAAATAATAGGTGCAGCACAAGAAAACATTTCTCTCATAAAATTAGCTCAAGAATTGAGTCTATCAGTGTGGGGAAAAATAAATCTACAAACAAAAACTTGATATGAATTGACAAGGACATTGCTTGCATTCAGTTAACAATATTCTAGCATCTACAAGGAGTATCCTATACAATGGATATACAAACTGTAACTATCAGGCCTCTAATGCCAAAAAGGCTAACCAAGTAGTAATGAGAGTTGCCTAAGGAGCAGAACGTCTCTTCTTGCATGTATACTTATATTGTCATCAATGATGGTCCTAGCCAAATGAAATTAAGCTTAGCTAACGATGCAAACCCATCTTTTAGAAGTCCTGTGACCCAAGTCTCCTTGTTGTGTATGGACTCCCACAGAAGTTGTCAGAAAAATCTACCCATTCATCTTTAATTCTTTTAAAGGCTTTTATCACCTTTACCATCCAACTGGTACATAGAATTTCTACTGCTTCAAAGCACTAATTAGGTACTAAACACTGTTATTGCTTTAGTGATATAGAATATCTCATCTTTAACAGAGCCAACCAGGTTGTGGTTTGACTATTACATAAGTATATAGCAGGAATAAATAAGATTTAAATCTGAAATTTCTGTTTCCTCTCCCCCCAGCCCTGCCGCCATCTATATCTGCTTTTTCATTCATCTAAATAACAACTAATACATTTGGCTACAGCTCTTCTCTTGCTTATATACTTAGATCACTGTCATTATAAATACTTAACATTTTACTTAGCTTTTAATGTGATTGGCAGAAATCCTTATGCTACAAGGCACATTACAGAAATAGTCTCATTAATTTTTAGGAGTGTTTTACTTATAATTGAAACATTTTCATATCTATCTAGTTAAAATTTTTTCATTTACCTAAAGCGACCATGTAGCCTTCAAAATTTTCGTTGCTTTCCATTTCCCACGTCCCATTGTAATCAGCAGGCATGGTGGCAAGAGCTGAAAACCAACTGCAGATCAAAATGTGAAGGTGGAAACAGGATCTGCAAAGAGGATGTTTTATAAACCTTTTCATATCTTTTATTTTTAATAAGGTTTATGGTTTTGTAGATAATACAGTTTAAGGGTCAGAGTGACAACCCCAGAAAACTTTGTCTCCCTTAACAAAGTTCACTTGAACAGCTGGCAGATGCGGAACACTCTCTGAAATATGTAGTCATGCAGGATATGATTTTACAGTGACCTTTGTAAAGATCTACTAGCTATTATGGGATACCTTTGAAATATAGTGAACACAGTGGCAAATTATACAACCCAGTTAAAGTTTCCAAGGTGAATTCTCTTTGAGTTCCGTTCCGTGTCACATTTCCCTATGATGAACCAGTCTTACAGAGCTGACATTACCAGAGCTCCCTTTTAAAATTGATGGGGGTCTTGAATGTGCAACAAATGCAAGGCAGGGCAGAAAAAGGGAATATTTCTGCTGAAAATGCTTTTGTTTTCTTCTGATTTTCAAAATATCTGTATACCAATAGCTTCATTTTTGTTTTAATTTGTCAGGCAGTTTAACAAATGTATAGTAAATCAAAATTAGACATAATTAGTATCAGTTCTACCCTAAAAAGGCTATTTCAATTACTCCAAAACATGGCAGTTTGTGTTAGAAAGGTATTTTTCATCCAGCAGCATTACAATGTTGAGCAGAAACGCAAATCTCAGTTGTGGAAATAAGCACATTCAGCATGTGCCTTAGTGGAGAATTTAAATGTGCAGTAGAACTTTATCAGAATTTAAAGTAAGTACTAAAAGCAAATTAATGTAAGTTAAGGTTTTAAATTCTTTGGCTTTCGTTAGCCAAGACAGATTAGAGAAGTGATCAGGAGTCCAAAACTATCTGATTTTCCTTTCTCTTCTTTCTCTCTTTTTTTTAATGGGGATATTACTAAAAACTTTACTAGAAAATTATTAAGGTCTAAAATTCCTACTCAGAAATAAGTAAATTGAGTTACTAATCTTACGATATCTTCTTTTTGCTTTCATTTTTTAAAAAAAATCATGTAAAATTCCATAAATGCTGAAAAAAGGGATTACAAAAAAAAAAACCCAAACCACAAACAAACAATAAACCACTAAAAAATGTTCAGAGTTTCTGGGAGCTGGGTTCTTCAAATGCCTTTGTGTGATAATTAAGAAGGTAATTTAAGAGAAGGAAAAGAAGTATCTTGATCTATACCTACAGGACATATTAAAAGGCCTTGCAAACAGACATGAGACTAAGGCTCAAGGAACTGCAGTGAGTAAAAGTTGAAGTTGGGTATATTTCTGTGTGAACTGGGATGCAGATATCTTCTATACATAGGAAGATATCTGCATCCTTACCTATATAGCTTGTCTATAGACCAGGGATATTGGTAATCACTGAAATCTTTAAACAGGCAAAGGGTGGCTTGCTAAAACATATGCCTCATTTCAAGCACAATTTATTTAGCTGAACACATCTACTTACGTATTTGCTTCCACTATAAGAATTTCTAGATGGAACACTATGGGTAATGTTACGTTGAAAGCAAAATTTGAACATCTTCGTGCTTAAAACTTTGTTCTGTAGTGATATTATGCAATATTTAAGCAATAAGCTTGATTTTACATATCTTTGTGTACTTCCTTTCTTAGCCTTCACATTGCAGCAACATTAATAAATACATTATTATTATTTATACACTTTATATATATGCTAAAAGATACTATAAAAGACAAGAAAAAGAAAATGTTATTGCTCAAGTCAACCACTCAAAATCAGCTGTGTAAGCAACATCACTTCCCTTGTGTATGCACATAATAATCCTTAAGTGCATTATCACAGTTTTTCCAAGTGGAAGTTATTCTCTCCTTCAGTGTACTAAAGGGAGGATGTCCAGTTTATGAGCAGGTAGTCAGTGTTTTACCTTGTATCTTCAAATGCCTAGTGGTAGATTTATGAGGAACGAATCAGACTGTCTACAATCACCTTCTGAAATCAGAGCGTATGCTAGAAGCTCATAGTAAGAGATTTTGTGTGCTCACTGGTTTTAGTTCTGAAGTAGTTTGCTTTGTGTATAAGACATGGAAGTGACTGAAGCTGTATCTTGGGATGATCAACAACTAACGCTCATTAAGAACTAAGGTAAAACAGTTCTATAGCTGTAGATATGCAGAGCTAGGCACATTCAAATACAATTAATTATGAAATTAGAACATCCTTTATGTATAAGGCCATAATTTACAGCTTACATATAGAATCATACAGGTTTTCACAATGATGTTTTGTTTATGCCCATCCCTTATTACTTCTTGAAATAGCTGAGGTTTTTTTCAGCATGTGTATTATATAAACTCCAGATTAGGAATTCTCTAAGCATATGTTTATCCATCAGCCTGAAAGAGCTCTTTTGAGCCTTTTCAGCTAAACATGAAAAGCATATGTTTATCCATCAGCCTTAAATAGCTCTTTTGAGCCTTTTCAGGTAAACATGCAACAAGGAGGTTTACAGGCACTAAATTGAACCAGTCAAAGAATTGGCTAAGTAGGGAATTAATAAAACATGAAATATTGACTTGAGAGAGCCCTGAGATGCTTCATGTGCTTTTAAAGAGTGGTGCATTAAGGTTCACAGAAAGAACTTCTAGTTTAGGAATCAATATTTTGATAGGCAAATAAAACCTCTACCACATTCAGATGCCTGCCTAAATCATACAAAGCCAAGAAACAATAGAGAGACTGTTAACACAATATTGTTTTAAAGCCCTGTGTGAATAACTGAAGTCTGCAGATCACTGACTCTCTGTATCCTCAGCATTGTCTTGGGTCTGTGCTTTGCTAGTTATACTGACCTGCCTTAAAATGTAGACTTATTATCCACTTCGAATCCTAGAAATTATTCCATTTGCCCTGTGTTTATTGTTTGTATACAACATACGTGGAGACAGACTCTCAAAACGGCAAAGCAATATTTCGTTCCTATGCCATGAGTATAAATTTGGGGAAATGAATAGAAGGTGCCCTGTCCTAATCATCATGATTATTTTGTTCTCAGCATATTTTCCTTGCAAGACCACCAGTAATATCACAAGGGATGCCATGTATAGAATGTATTGAACGCTGGGAATGAGGGGAAGGTAGGTGTTTTCTTCAGGTTTTCCTATATGTATGTTAAAAACCAAAGCTCTGAACTTAGAGCTTGTGTGTGAGGTTTCAACCCAGGAATGAGTTTTATGGCTGAGTAGTAAGAGCTTGGAAATAAAGCAAAGTCATGAAAAAGCAAAAGACTTTTGTTAAAGGCCCAAATAACTGTATCACTCGTTATTTGTGTGTGAAGAAACAAAGATGCTTTTCTTGCCTCTGTCCTACAAATCTGTATTAATTTGTGGCAATTAAAAAAAGTCTCATATGAAAAGCCTACACTGACAAGATTGAAAAGTGAGTCCCAAATGTTGCTGTGGAATGAGTCACCAGTTATGGAGGCCACTTCTAACACTTGCCTCCAGTTTCTCTTGCTGTATCTGAGACCAGCTCAGAAAAGCAATCCTATCCGGGCAGCTGAACCAAGTTCTGCCTTCTTGCAATCTGAATTAGCTGGTGGTACACTCTCCTTGGGAGAATGCTGTAAAGCACTGTTAGGTGCACTATATAAAGAACAGAGCTACTGGTCAAATAGAATCTTTTCCGTAAACTTTTGGCATGGTATTTTGAAGAGATGGTAACATGCTTCCTACTCTGTCCTCACCTCATTTAATTTCCCTTTTACATTATCTAATATACATATATAACACAGGAGAAAAATGCCTTGTACTCCCCCGATCAGCCCCTACACTCCTCATGCTTGACAGCTGGGACTTTTGCCTATAGTTATTTGGTTGTTGTTTAACACATAGAAATATGGCAAGCTGCATAAGTTGTTCTAGGCAACTGAATTCCCCTGCAGGATTCAGACAGAAGCAGCATGGTCACAGACACCTATTATTATTTTTAACTTGTTAGCACATGTGCACTCCCGAGGTTTATATTTGCTTTTAAGAAAATTAATCACTCAAAATGTATGCAGCGATGGCTGCTACTGCAAAAACTGTCAGAGGTGCCATCTCACCAGGCTCAGGGCTCTGTTCTGCACAAACATGAGGAGTCTCATTATGCAGCTATAAGTAAGTTGGAGGGAGGCAATCCACTTCTGGTCAGTAAGTAAGATGGCTTGCAGGCCTTGGGGGCTCAGCTGGGTGAAGACAGGCATCAGCTATGGGGCAGAGAATTTACTAGGAAGTGGCAGGAGGAGAGAAGAGCCACTTACAACAGGAGAGAACAGAATCATAGAATGGTTTGGTTTGGAAGGGAACTTAAGATCATCCAGTTCCAACCCCCCTGCCATGGGCAGGGACACCTTCCACTAGAGCAGGTTGCTCCAAGCCCCTGTGTCCAACCTGGCCTTGAACACTGCCAGAGATGAGGCAGCCACAGCTTCTCTGGGCACCCTGTGCCAGCGCCTCAGCACCCTCACAGGGAAGAACTTCTTCCTTATATCTAAGCTAAATCTCCCCTGTTTAAATTTAAACCCACCACCCTTTGTCCTACCACTACTGTCCCTGATGAAGAGTCCCTCTCCAGCATCCTTATAGGTCCCTTCAGACACTGGAAACTGCTCTGAGGTCTCCACACAGCTTCTCTTCTCCAGGCTGAACAGTCCCAATTTTCTCAGCCTGTCTTCATGCCCCCTTATCATCCTCATGGGCACTGCAAATAGTATTTGATTGTCCAGTTGTTACTGGATGCCCTCCCCAAATATCAAATGTCACCAGACTACCTTGGATATCCCTGGCTCATAAGTTTTCTTGCTGAATCAGATACAGCTAAGCCTACCTCAGTGTCCTGGAGTTAGAGTTTTGGCTTCCAACTCTTAAGCTTGCTTGCTTGTTCAGATCTGGACCTTACAGAGAAGGAATGGAAGTTCGATCAGTTGTACATCTGGTTGTACTTACTTACCTTATTTACTTATAATTTAGGTACACTGATTTAACATTAGTTCTTAGCTGATGATGCCAAAACAGAAATTTGCAGGAACAAAATTTGTGTTGACACCTGAGAGAAGGGAGAATTCCTCTATCCACTTCTCAGCAGAAGAACATGTCTAACATCTTGTTGACAGAACAGCAAGGACGAGCTGCAAATGCTGTGGTGGTGGAGGATGTAAACAGAGCATGCACTTAACGCCAGTTTGACACATTTTGTGTTTAGCTTCAGTTTAAACAAAGATGCACAAAAATACATTTTTAATCACTCTTTTAGAAATAAAATTATTTGCTTTCTGCCACTGGATATTTTTACTTTTTTTTCTTTGATCATTGACTGTCTTCAGTCATTCTTCTCTTACTCCATCTGCTCTTGGTGATGGAGTTGGATGCAGGTGTTATACACTTTATTAGTTAGAAGACTTCCTCTTCTCTAACCAAGGACTTTGGCTTAGCTCTTAGAGGCTTCACAACATCACTAGTGATCATGTTACTGAGCTTGATAATAATAAAAAATCCCCCAGTGGATCATACTGGCTTGGGAACTCAGTTTCATTGAAGTGGCTTGCATTATGAAAAATTATACTGTAGAGAAATAATAGCCAATAGATAAAGCTGACCTTGATTTTCCAAATGAATGGGGGGTGCTGAATTTATTTGTTCCTTGATTCTCCTGAGCACTTATTCAATGCTCTTTATACACAGGCTTCAAGGAAGCAGGCAAAAATCATTAGCCTTTGTAAAATCAGAAAAACTTTGGGAGCAACATGGTTTCACCAAGGTCATGAAACAAGCCACTAGGCGGGGTAAGGTAGTGAGTATAATCCTTTATGTTACCCACTAAAGCATGCTTCCTCCTTGGCTAACTTTAATGTAGATTGAAAACTTGAACTCAGTGGAAGTGCTTTGTCATTGCCATTAAGGCTGCCTAAGTTTTCCCCTCAAAGATTTATTCAGGATCTGAATGCCCTGCATGAGCTATGCATTAATATCTGTAACTGTATTCTATAACTTAATTGTATTTATTCTGTGGCAAAGTTTTGTAATTGCAACTGCCACTTCTTATCTTCATCACATAAAGGTTGCATTGCTCAGACACTGAACTGGAATACTGATTGATGGCTTTTGAATTAAAAGAATCTATAGAAACGAGTGTGAGGGGTTTTTTCTTCCATGACAAGCACAATTTAGCTAAGAAAATGTGTATCTACTTTAGCTTGTTCATGCCTGACCATAAAAGCTGAAATGTCAGTTTAATGCAGGGTCTCATCTATTAGAATAACGTTGTAAAGATTCAATTTCATCAAGCAGAAATAGTTCTTTCACCTCATCTGGAGATCACTTTATAGGAATACTTTCAAATAGCTCAGACCTCAAGTTTTCACATACTTCGTAAGTGGTATAATTTGATGATAGAAAGATTATGCTTAAAATTCTAGAATCCAGATGAACAGAAAAAGTTCTATCAGCTGGTGCAATTAGTGCACAATTTTGATATCACTGAAGCCATTTAGGAAATGACTTAAATCATTCTTGTGATAAGCTAAGGACCTAAAGCCACTGTCCCAGAGGGACTGTAAATTAAGTCCAGATGTATTGATGAAACCCTACAATAATATTCTGCCTGTTTGTTTTCTTTTACTATGTTGCTACCAGTGTAGAGCAGTTACAGAACTGTTATCCTGCTTCTAGGAAAATTCCTAGATAGGTGAGTGTATCTATTTCCTGAATACTTTCTTTTTTACCATAAATCAGGTTTACTGCTTCAGCTAGGAAGAAGTACTGTCTCAGTAACCCAGAAGCAAAATCTTCCAGGTAACTGAATGCTATCATCCTGTGCATATCATCTTGTTGCATATCTCTTAGAACAGAGGCATAAGTCTCTATTTCCTGTTGATTACGGAATGCTCTGTATTGTAAATCTCATAAATTTATTCCTCTCACAGTGTGTATGGTTATTCTTTTCTACCTGCATCTTCAGCTCCACAACAGCACTCCTGCTGTGGGAAAGCCTCTGGCTTCATTCTGCCATACCCTATTGGAGAAACGAAGCTAGAGTTTAATTCTCCAGTGCATCCTGGAACTTAGTAGAAAATAATTTGCTGCAGTAACAGTGGTGTTTGGATGTCTGTAGTAAATCTAGCTTTACGTTGGCAATTGTTTGATAGAAATAGCATTTAAGATGGAAATTTGTAGTAATCTTTAAAAAAATGCATTTTTAAAAATCCAAGTATCATCTGATGTGGTTAAATGAATTGGTATACCCTGTGTTATGAAAACGCAATGCAATTGACACTGCAAGATGGCTCTTTAAGTGTGTATATAATCAGTCAATTGCAGAATCCTTGGTGGCGGGCTAGGCACTAAAACCCAGGACACATTGCTGAAGTTAAGATTTCTCCCAGACACCTGAAGGGATAGGTTCTTTATAGCAGTGATGCCATGTGGGTTCAGGAACTGGATGCACATGCATACAAAGTAGGGTGAAGGATCGTTTATATCTGATTTATTGATTTTGCCACTGGATGTCTGAATTGACATAGGGAATTGATAAATATGGTCATTTCAGGTTTTGATAAAAAGCACCAACCTTTTTCTGAAAGTTGATATTTAATAGAGAAGAAGGTACAAATGAAAATACATTTTCTTAAATTGTATATCTTAGAAGAAAATTCATATATGTAGATGTCAATATTCATATATATAGATATGCATACAGATATAGATACTGATATGGTTATAAATATAGACATACACATACAGATACACATACACATACTCATACACATACACATACATAAAACAGACTGTCTTTCAGTAGAAGAGTAAAATGAAAGAGAAAAAGAATCGAACCAGGTGATATCCAAATTAAAAAACTGAGGCCCAAATATAATCTCAGATTAGGAAAGGTTTCCCCAGAAGTTCAGAGTCATGATCATCATGATACATTTCTCTAGTTTATATGTAAAAAACAAGGAAGTAAAAAAGGAAGGGAAATGAAAGGAAGGGAAGGAGGGATAAGGGGTAGAAAGGGAGGAAGGGAGGCAAGCAGGCAGGAAGGTAAAGAAAGAATCCTTATTGATGCATATAAAAGCATACTTTTATCTGTAATCCACTGTAAAATTAGTGTAACAGCTTGCCTAGAATGTTGCCAAAAAACCTGAAGGCAGCTGAATGAATAAGGCAGACAAAGCATGTTTACTTCTGCTTTGCTAAAACTGGTCAGTACATAGTGCAAAATGAAAGTATCACTCTGATCTCTAGAGATTTTGCCCACTTGCCCCTTTCAGACTGTATCTGAATCTACAGTTCATAGCTGTTTGGCTTCAAATTGATTATATGGGAATTTACAGGTGATCTGAGGTTTGAGCACAGGAGAAAACAATATGGAAACAAATACCTTCTTTTTATATACATAGACACAGGCTGTGAGGTGTGTGAAAGCAGTGCAAGCAAAGTGTCACCTTTGGCCCTTGGGATAGCAACAATGAAAAAAGAGCTTGAGCTGGGAAGTGTTTCTTCAGTACCAGAAGAGTCCTTATGAGGAGTATCCCTTCATGACAGTGGAAAAACAAGATCCTGTGCTGAAATATAGATATCTAGGTAGTTTTCTACTTGCCAAACACAAACAGAAGTCTTTGTAGTAAGCTATATATCTATTAGAATGATGTTTATCATTGCCTTTGTTGCTAGTAAAAGACGTCACTGTTAGGGAAAAGAAAGTATATTGGTTATCAGAGTATTGTGCTCCATTGCTTCCTAGTTAAAATTAACTTTTTGGGGCAAGGACTGCTGCCTGAATTAGCTGTTACCAAGGGATTGCAATGAACAGGCATTTAAAGGTATAAAACCATAGTCTGTTAGCACAATATTCATCACGAGAGGGGAAAAAATAATCCCTTTTCCTCCTTGTGATTAATATAGCTACATCTTCAGCCAGCAGTCCTAAGGATTCAAATAGTACTGTGTTGTAACAGTGACAGTGGCAAAGTACAACACGGTTGGAAGGTCTGTGAGCCCTACTAATGGACAGTTGTGAAATTGCTTTATACCTCTCATTCAGTGGAATAGGCTCATTGCCTTTGAAGGCTGATTCGCTATCTCTGTTCAACAACATATCCTTCACTCGTGAGTAAAGGTTGTATTACTGCGTGGCAACCAGAGATATCTGAAGTTTCAAAGAAGACATCATATCATTATTATAAACTTTTATATAGTGTCTATTAAATGAGCACTCATTAGACCAAGTCTCTAATGGGATGCTCTGAAAGTTCAGATTTGTCAAAAGCAGCCCAAAACTCTTCTTCCTCCCCTCACTGATACGTTTTTCAAGGCTGAGTAATCTGCCTTTTATCTAGCCAGCACATCTACATCACTTTCTGCTTTCTGTCAGTGGATAGCATTGTGCTTTAACAGTTTTCCTACCAACGCAGAGATCTCAGTACCTTGCGGAATCCCATTTGAGCACATTTGCAATGCAGACATGTGATTGAGTTTAGATGTCTAATTACAGCAAGTTAAAATATCTGCATTGATCTTAAATAGGGAAATACCTACTTCTGAAATCATTTGTGCAGTTACAGGGAATTTTCCTATCCTTTCAAGGAGAAATAAAGAACAAAAAAAGTACTATTTCAGCAGGTACTTGGATTAGGAAGAGATCAAATTATCAGCAAATAAGCACCATAATCACCCATGGTACATCTTTACAAGGCTAAATCTTCTAAAAATAAGGAACATGAGCAGTAGAAATGAAAGGAAGGAAGGAAGAGAAATTTTCTTGCTTTGTCCAACCTGTTTCATGAGCACTTTTTTTTTTGTCTGACAGGATGCACATCTTGCACAACAGCACATAATGCACTCCAAAAAAGTTCTAGCAAGTCTAGGAAGAGCTTTACTTCACAAAGAAATACTTCTCATGACAGATGCCCTTTGCTGTGGATATCTATTACCTGTGGTTTTATTCTTTTTACAGACATTTTTAGGAGGAAGAATTAACAGGCAATGTAAGAAGTCTGCCACCCTGTATTTAGACACATGATCCAGTGTCTGAGGTTTTATGCTTCAGAGATGAACTGGAGTGAACCTTTGGTCAGCTCTGTTATTGAAAGCCATATTTATTTTGCTATTGATGAGTTTGTTGTGGTGGGGCTTTGTTTTCATTGTGCAAGGGGGACTTGAAAGAACAATATTGTTTAACTGGGGATGTACATTTGCCTCCACTAAGGTTTAGGCATGCCAGCTTCAAACATTTAGTGCCTGATGAGACAATCTGATTAATCCAGACTGATCTCTTTTTTTGTACTGAAAACCATTCATTTACTTTGGGGGAATATGTGACTGAGAAGGCATCTAGATGCCCCTGAAGTTACACAAGCTGGAGTGGAAAGTGCTGCATGAGACTGGGCCAGCTTTGCAAAGTATTTATGTGGCTGAAGAGAGAAAAAGGCTCTCTTAAAAACATCCACATGATGCTTAAGCAAATTAGGTACTTATAAGCTGTTAGTTTTAACTAGTAGGTAAGCACCTGGTAAGGTTTTTGAGTGACCTTCAGCGGTTTAAGTAACTATCTGCTTCTCCGATCACTAAAATACATTTGGAGATACAGTGAAAAAATACATGCCATTATGCTGGGAGTTGGAAACAGAAATGGAATTTTGTGTAATACGATACTTCAAGTGTCTACAAGGCACAATTGCTGTGTGAAGAAAATGCATTATAAAGGATTGTACATATGTTGCAAAAAACATTCTCCGAAATAATCCTGCATATGTTTTTTGGGAGACATTTGCCTTGTGTTCCATTGCACAAAAGATGACAAGGAAAGTTTCTAATGGAAATTTGGGTTGCTTCAGTCCTTAAAGAGCTGGAAGCAGACTATTTGGAAACTATTTTGCTATGGAGCTCTGCTGCTCTGCTTATTTTCTGTTTTCCTTGGTAGGGAATGAGTCATTTGTTTCTGCATCAGTCAGGACAGTGTGAAATCTAGTTTGCGGTTCTTGTTTGTCTGGCTCCTCAGACAGCCCCCGTGTCTGAGATTGGTTGAAACCCATCTCAGATGAAGTTGGTATAACGTGTTACTGCTGCAGGGTGTTGTGAAAGTCTGTTCTGTACTTCCTACTGCTTCTCAGGTATAATAGGTCTGCTAGGTCTAGCGTATAAGTATACTAATAGATGAAAGCATACAAACAGATTAATAGGTATAATATGTTTATAATAGTTATAATAGGTCTAAAACTCACAAGTTAATTATTTCAGAGTAATCTGTGAGCAGTTTTTAGGAATTGAGAAAAAATCTGTGTCTATATCTGAAGTAATGGAACATATGTGTTGGAATAAAGGAGTAGTGATGACTGGCTTTCTAGCTAGTGGTATGTTAGACCATATGTTGCCCTTAAGGATTGTCCTGAGTAATTGAGTGTCTCTGATGAGCATTGATATCAGCGTGACTGCATTATAGTGTTGTACCTAAAAATGAGTGTTTGGAGGAGCTGCTCGGTACTGTGTTTGAATAAGTTCTTTGCTGCGTTGCCTTAACATATGTAAAATGGCACTTTTCCTCTCCAAAAATAAACTTGGAAATGTCAGCATCAAGAATGGCAGCATGTTTCTTGACGGGATGAGTGAAAGATCACACAGTCATTTCACAGAAGTACTGCTGAAATGTGTTAACTTCTTCTGCATGCCCTCAACATGCCCAGCTGGAAAGAAGTGTTGGAAATTGTAATGGTTATGGATAATAAGCATCAGTGTCTTGGTAAGAAAAGATAAACTGAATCATGCTGATTTAGAATTAGAGAAGGCGAGCAATGAACTGCTGTGAGTCTTGTTGCACTTGATTGAATGTTAAATTTCAGTGAGCTCACCCCATATGTTATGGTTCTAAGCCCTTCGTTGCATTATAAATACCTCCTTTTTGCAATAAGTGCATTGACTTAGCACTGAAGAAAAGTCAGTGGGAACACCAGGATGGAGAGAGACCTTTCCAGACCCTTAAGTTACTTAAGTGTAACTTCAAATGCCAGTGCAATTTTGCTTTAGTCTTTCACCTTCACTTGTATTTCAACTCTGCACTTCTGTATGGTTGCTTTGTGTGGCTGGAAGTGGAGGGGAGAGAAAGACCAGTCAAATAGTTACAGGAAAGCTCTTAAAGTGATTCCACAGTTTGATAAAAGCAAGTTTAAGAACTGCACATCTTTGCCGTTTACTGTTGATAATCATGCTCTGTATTTTTCTGCACATGCAGAAATCAGTTCTAAATGTTATCTACTCTCATGGCTCATGTTTCTGCTCCAATCTTGAACTGTCAAATAGGCTGAACATTTAAGTAAAATATTTTAAATTTGAAATGCTCTTGTCACAATATTGACCTTTTAATTTGCTCGGCATTAGACTAGTGTTGAACCATGAGATAAATGGTCTCTTGTTATGCGAATAACTTTAAAGTCAATACCCACAGGCCATTTCCCATCCTTCTTTCGTTTCTTCCTTTAATAGGAATGTGGCTCTTGAAAAGGGGAATTTTATTCTCCCTCGACGGTGTGGAAATGTATCTTCGGGCAGTCCTATGAAGGGATTGGTGAAGAACTGCAATGCTATTCTGCTTAACTGTTAAGTGTGGATACTTATTATTAGCTATTAATACAGAGAAAGTGCTTGCCCTGATAATAAACCACACAGTACTGAAAGGACTACTTTTCTGTGCACTTTTGCTAGACAGGAGTAAATTACTTCAATAAACATTTGCTTTGAGGTTAAAAAACCTCCTTAGAATAGAAATTGCAGTACCACATACATAGTATTCCAAGACAAATGTATCACTAACAGAGGATGAAAGGATGAATAGCCATGAATCCATTATGCAACTACAGATGAGACTGTCCAAAAAATAAAATAATACAATATGGTACATACTAGGAAGTTTTATTAATGTTGTACTGGAGAACTCTTGCTTTTTATTGTCCACTTAAATTTAATATGAAAGAGTCAACTGAGTGATAGACATTGATGAAAGTGGATGTACCTAGTGCAGCACATAATCATGCCATGCCAGTAGAGTATTACCCTCTACTGCTCAGTCCCCTAAGAGACTCTTCAGAATCTAATGCACCTTCTTGTTATAAGGTATTTGCCATTCAGCCCACTCATGCTTATTTTACAATAAAACTGTTACATAGATGATACTAAGCAATTCTTTCCCATCTTTCATAGTTAGACTTGCATATAGTAGACTGCAACCCTAACTCTTATTTCAATTCTGGTTTCCATGGATTGGACTCTAAGAATTGCCCTTAGTCTATGTGTTTCCATGGAGTATTTCATTGCTGTGGACTGAAATGGGAACACTGTGATCTTCTGGTGTTTTAGACAAAAAGCCTTTAGGAATGAAAACAGTCAAGTTCACACACTGTTTTTTCAATGCACTTACTGCAAAAAGGAGGTATTTATAATGCGATGAAGTCACCGTTATAATGTGTTAGGGCTTAGAATCATAACATATAGGGTGAGCTCACTGAAATTTAGCATTCAATCAAGTCCAACAAGACTCACAGCAGCTCATTGCTTGCCTTCTCTAATTCTAAATCAGTCTAGTGACTGATTCAGTAAGTATGCTTCTCTTACTGAGATGCTAGGGGTAAAGAAAATCTGAGTGGCATGGGCAAAATAGGGAATGGCTGTTTGGTGTCTCTTGCAGTACAACAATTAGGAAGAATTATAATATCATAGCAGGTAGTAGATTCAAGCAAACAGAAAGAGGTGTTTTCTCAATAGTGGAAGCTGCTGTGTTTGTTAAAAGTTTACACTGATCCCCAAAAGGGACTGGAGAGTATTTTTCTTCATGAAAGAAAAATATGGTGAAGGCTATGAAATACAGGGATGGTCCTCACTATCTGGAAGTAAAGCAGTTGATCAGAAATATTAGGTTGGTATTGGCAAGGCGTAGCTGAAGTTCTGGGGAAGATCAATAAAATTAATATTAAGTTTTATTCCCAAGTAGTAAATAAATCTGGATAGCAATTCACTGGGAAGGTCTGGGGTACTAAGTAGCTTTGAAAGTAGTCAGGGGAGCTGATGTTTGTCAAGTAACTGTTGAATGTTATTCATTCAGTAAGCAGCTATTTTACAGAGGAAGTTTTAAATTACATTTTATGATAACAAGTTGTTAAAGGTTTATGGAAACAGCATGGCTAATTGCATATGCATTATTTGGAGAGCTTCATCATGGAAGCAATGAATGAATATAATTTCCTTTTCCAAGAGGAATGGTTGCTCCAGAGATAAGAGGTTACAATTATAATGACAAGCAATTGAGATGATTTGAGGAGAATGTATTCAGATTTACATATTCCTGAAGTTTCTATATTTTACAATGTGAACTAGGGAAGTACTTCCTGAGATTGCCTTTTGTCCATAACCAGGAGCGGGTTACATTGCTTCTGGTTGCTAAGCCATTAGATATTTGCCCTTGTCCCAGATGACCCAAAGGGGAAAAGCTGTCTGTTTGATTGAAATAATAATAGCTTTGAACAATTAGATTTACTTAACTAGATGTTAATGGATCCACTTACAACCTTCTGCAACAAGAGTTTGTGAATGTTACACAAGACTGGAGGGAGCTGCAGGCAAAAATTAGAGGACATCTGGTGAATTAAGGGTTATGAACTGAAAGTTCTTTTAAAGGAAAACTACATTGCAAAAAAGGTCCCAGTCAGTGCTGAACGTGAAAAAGAATTATACAAAATTTAATTGTAGATAGTGGTGTGAACCATCTTCTTATTGTGTAGTTTCAGTTTTCACATCAGAAGGAAAATACAGGTGATCTGAATAAAAAATAGGATCTACTATAAGTGAGAAGTTGGAGCTGATTCCTTATTTTCCATTGTTCGCTTGTTTTCCTTGGGGCAGAAGAGTGGAGAGGAATGTGGAGGCTGTGCACGGTCATGAAATGTGTAATTTAGAACCTTTCAAGAAAAGCAAATGACTGATGCACTGAAACTTGGCAGCTGGGCTATGCCCAAGCTTGTGTAAGGTGATAAATAACATTTTAAATAGACAGCTATTTGCAGTTTCACTTAAGCAGAGCAGTATTTTGACCCCAGATACCTAGGTTTCTGATCCTTTTCCCTCACCCACAACCTTTCTATCTTATTTAACTGTAAGCAGTTTTGACCTGTCCCACTCCAAGTACAAGAAAACTTAATCACCATTAACTGCAGGTCTGTTTATCAGTCAGGAGGGATATCCATATGGAAACATAGCTAGATGGCTAAGACACTCTTCCATGAGAAAAAAAACAGCTTTTGCATGTATCTGGTTGACCAGCCTCAAGTATAATTCCCAGAGTCTTCCTTAGGCAGGAGTATTATGTATTGCCAGGAAGAAAATTACAAGGGAACTTAAGTAAACAACTGCACTGCTTATGTCTGTAATTTTAAGTAGTATGACCCACAGCTGTTGCAATAACAACACAAGAATTTACATGGAGTATTTTTCACCTGTTTATCACACATGGATGCTTAAGTCTTCATGGATAGTATTTTCTGTGTATTTTCTTATGCAAAGTAAAAGCTAAAACTTTACAAAATTGAATTAGATGTTCCTTACAGCACATCTGGTGCTACACTCACAATATATGTAGTACAGTTGAAATACCACGGTTCAGAAAGTTTATCATCCCTGCTGTACTAACTTTACAGTTTACGACGACTGTTTCTGAACCTCCATTTCTTCATGTTAGATCAGGCTGATAGTTTTTCTAAACAGCCTTCATAATAACACATGTTCATACAATCATAGAATCATAGAAACATAGATTCATAGAACCATAGAACAGTTTGATGGTGCTAATTGTAGATCAGGTGTATCAATAGACTGAAAATACAATGATTTGGTTTGCAAATTACTATTACTGTAACTACCAATTCAATCAGAGTTGGGAACTGCCAGGCCAATGCTTTGTTATGCACTCAGTCTGCATGAGAACATGAGGACTATGGTGGGTTGTAAAACGTTCTGCAAATGATACAGCTGAAAGCAATGCCAGTCATATCTTCTGTGTGGTATGTGTACATTACATGCAGTTTCTAGCAGTGATCTGAGTATTAGTCTCTCAAGAGTAAGAAAAAAAGAAAATGAGTGGGCAGGTATTGGCTAAAGTGTTTAGAAAAGAATTGCCCCTTGGCTATGCTTCTGTAAGTACTGTCCTCCCATTCTATTGATGCATTCCTTTACTTACATAGTTTCATATATTTTCAGTGAAGTACTGTTCCATTGGAGATGATGGTAAAATTCCCACTCTCTTCAGTGAAATCAGGATTTAAGTGTATGCCACATTCTACAGCTCTGATATGCTTCACTGCAACTACAATTCAACACTTGAAAACAAGATTACCTGAAAGCCCCTTGATAAGGCTAAGGGTGATTTCCATTATAAGTAAAAACTTAAAAGGTCTTAAACTCCAGTATCTTATTTTTTACCAAACTGCCCTATTTTAGTGCAGTCAAGAATTATTGTACGCACACATTTATGGTGTTTAGTATCTTTAATTGGCATTTCTAGAAATAGTTTTATTTGCAGTTATTTCTTTTAAATGATTTGATAAAAATATCTTATTCAAATTATACAGTTCAAATTGATCTTCATTTCTGTGTTTGCTTTTGTCAGGGATGATGTTCATTACTAGCATTTGGAGATTCGGTGGTAAGTGTAAATTCTACTGTTCTTCACTTCTGTATCAGCAGTAGGCTCATTGTACCTTCTTAAAGACCTGCTTACACTTGACTCCACACACTCTTATTTCCTAGGAAGAGAAAAAAAATTACAGACTACAGGTTTTATACAGGGCACATGCATTATACATTCACATAATCACAGATTCACAGAATCACAGAATGGTTTGGGGGGGAAGGGACCTTAAAGCTCACCCAGTTCTGCCCCCTGCCATGAGTAGGGACACCTTCCACTAAAGCAGGTTGCTCCAAGCCCCTGTGTCCAACCTGGCCTTGAACACTGCCAGGGATGGGGCAGCCACAGCTTCCCTGGGCACTCTGGGCCAGGACCTCAGCACCCTCACAGGGAAGAACTTCTTCCTAACATCTAATCTAAATCTCCCCTCTGTCAGTTTAAAGCCATTCCCCCTTGTCCTGTCACTACAGACTCTTGTCAGAAGTCCCTCTTCAGAATTCTTGTAGCCCCTTTAGACGCTGGAGCTGCTCTAAGGTCTCCCCTTAAGGAGCCTTCTCTTCTCCAGGCTGCACCAGCCCAGCTCTCTCAGCCTGGCTCCAGAGCAGAGCTGCTCCAGCCCTCGCAGCATCTCCATGGCCTCCTCTGGACTCACTCCAACAGCTCCACATCGCTCTTGTGTTGTTGCCCCAGCTGGATCAGGACTGCAGGGGGGGTCTCACCAGAGCACAGCAGAGGGGGAGAATCCCTTCCCTTGACCTGCTGCTCATGCTCTGGGGATGCAGCTCAGCACACAGAGGGGTTCTGGGCTCAAGTGCTCACTGCTGGGTCATGGGGAGCTTCTCGTCACCCAACACCCCCAAGTCCTTCTCCTCAGGGCTGCTCCATCCAGTCTTTACAAAGCCTGTGTTTGTGCTTGGGATTGCCTTGACCCAGGTGCAGGACCTTTCCTCTTTGTCAGGATGCATCGCTCCTGAGCTTGTAGGAAGTGATTCTGGGAAGTTATGCACATTTTCTTATGGGGGACTTTGATAAAATGACATACTGAAAAAACCTTACACTAAGGCAATAACCTTGTTGGCATATGTTGCTAGTTCCTAGTAAGAGAAGGTACTTCATGATGAATTGATGAAACAATGATAGAGTGATTTTAGTCAGGACCTGTATATGGGTAACCTGAACGAAGGAGGGTGCAATAAAGGTGGAGAGATCTGCTGACAGTGACAAAAACCTACAGAGCAGAAGCAATCAGTACAATAGAAAAGGGCAATAAAACTCAAAAGGAAATGGAGAATGGTCAAATCAGTCACATAAAATAGAATCCAAGGAGGAAAAAGAACTACAAAGTACAGGCCACAGATGAAATGGAGAAAATAGGAAGCAGTAAAGTTCCTAATCCCTTCCTAAAAGGGATGTGGTACTACTCACTCCGGAACTGTAGAAAGAATTAAATTAACACTTTGCTCATTGTGTAAAGTTCAATAGGATCATAAAGTTATCAAAGTATCAATTTTTTAAAGGTAACTACCCATTGTATCAAAGGGCTCTCAGGAGTACAGGACCTAGTAGTAATCTTAGCTGCTCAAAACCCAGATAGTAAATGGGACCCTTTACTCTATGTTTAATGGAAAAAGTTACATTAGTAAGGATCCAGAGAAATAAAAAGGACATCTTTTTAAGTTCATGAAATGTAAAAAGTGATCCAACTGAAATATTGGGGACTTGTCTCTAAGATACTTTGTTGCTTCCTTTGCATGACTTTTGTGTACATGAGAGACAGATTATGATAAATTGTGCAAGTGCCAATGCGTGCATGGATGCCTGCATGAGCTGGCAGGTATGATACAGAACTCTTCACAGCCTTCTGAGAAATTAGCCTCAGAGCAGTCAGGTTACCCTCATGTGGCACTAGACACACGTTTGAGCAACTTAATCTGAATTTATGGCTTCTACGATCAAACTCTTGGCAGGGTCAGGTATAAAAAGTGGTCTGGCCTGGAGGTCCATGGCTAGGTTGCATGACTAGAGCATCAGTGTAAGGATAGCAGACAGGGCTAAATAAACAGGTGCTGAGGTCAGGAAATGGCTAGGGATAATGTCTGCGGAGCTGGCAAGGGACAGAAACCAGGATGCCAATACAAATAAATCCAATAGCAACTAGTGCTGTTGCTTCATATATGTGCAGATGAGTGCACACGTGTATGATTGAGTGCAGCTAGGCGTAAGTTAAACTTCAACCTTGGACACTGTATGGCTAATGGCAAGCTGTTTGCCAGCAGAGAATCTGAAAGGGCTGATGCTTGGTGTAACTTCATAACAGATGGCACCAATTGTTAGGAAGCTGACAGGTAGTGTCACAATACTGTATTGTGTTTGTGTAGAGATAGAGGGAATACGTGTACACAGGGAATTCTGGAATCTCCTTTTCAGTGCTTGGCCCTACTTTCAGTGAGCCCATGACCTCAGCTATAATGTGGTCACTTACACCGTAACGTTCTCCCTAGCTGCATTATACAAAGTATGTAGTTCAGACAGTAAGATCTGTCATATACATTCTTTTCCCAAACTGGTTTCTGGGATTCCAGTACTTCCTGAAAACTGTGTTTAGCAGTAACAGACCTGGGGAACTTTGCAAAGATTTCATAACTCTGCTGCTGGCTTGAATATTTACAGAACATCCATTTAGACTGCTCAATGCTAACAGTACTGAACAGTGAACAGAAATGGAGGCTGGGTTTTATTATGTCAGCCGGAAGACTGCCTTTTACCCACACTGATGAGAGGATGCTATAAAGAGCTACGCGAGAAAAGAACAGGAATCTTCTTTCAGGTCCTGTTAACTCAGGCAGATAGAAATGATGATCTAAAAGAAGATGACATTTCAAAAACTTAATTGCTGTTTTAGTCCTCTAGGTCCTAATGCAGCCTGGCCTGTAATTATGGTAGAACAATGGTGTATTTTCCCCTTATGGCTTATTGTTGGATGCATAATTACACCAGCTCCCATACTGCATATTTCACAGACTGTATGAAGGACATTCTGTTAAGTGTCTTCTTCAGCATAAACATTTCAAACTGGTTTGTCTGGACAGGCAGTTAACACAGAGACTACTGCTTTGAAATCATGCATTCTTTGTACAGGACATAAAAGCATAATGGCTCCAAATTAAATCATTGCTTTAGGAACAAGTCAAATGCCACACCAATACATAATTATGTCAACGTAAGCCAAGATAACATAGCACACAGCCTG
This sequence comes from Nestor notabilis, assembly GCF_000696875.1. Classification (NCBI taxonomy): domain Eukaryota; kingdom Metazoa; phylum Chordata; class Aves; order Psittaciformes; family Psittacidae; genus Nestor; species Nestor notabilis. Next base: position 39,002 of record NW_009917866.1, on the reverse strand, counting down.
CATTACATCTAACTATTTTAATAGAGTGGCATTTAAGACCTGTCGTATGATCTTACCAGATGCATTTCATCTCCTTCAATCCACTGGGTCCAACCACGACCTTCTTTTTCTCCATTCTGTACACAAAGAAGCTTATCTCCATCCCAAGACACAGTGGTCTAACAAAATAGATATGTTCGATGTTAGTGTAGTATTCTCTGGTATCATGATTAGTTTCCTTAAAGCAGAACTTCTCTCTAATGTAATAAATGATTAATGTATCTCACAGGAAGAATAACTGTAGAGTGTCGTAACACTTAGGATAAATACAAAAGAAATGAGCTTAAAGAGAAAGCTGCTGCCCAACTGCCTGTCAAAAACCTGGAAGGATGAGATAAAGCTGTTTAAATGCAAGAAAAATATGGTAAAACTAATTGCATAAGAGTGCACTCCTCGCTCCCTGCTGACAGTTAAGAGTAGCAGAAGGGATGTGCAGCCTAACAGTGTACCTGCAAAAGGAGATGAAAACTTGAGATTCACTTTGGTTTCTCCACTGTAAGGATTCCCCAGCTGCTCTGCTTGAAAGAGTATCACCTCCTGGCAGCTATGGATGAGCAAGGCTTTTGAATCCTGTGCTGTTCTTTCCTCATGTCTTAATCTGTTTCCTGTCATCGCGCGGAGTGGTTTGGAAGCATCAGCAAATGGGTAACTCGCCAGTATCCTGCTTTGTGTAAGCGTAGCAGGAGAGCTACTTGAGCCAGGACTGGCAGAATAAAAGTACAGGGCTGCAGGGTTTGACATAGCACTGCTGTGAATATTGGTGCCGTCCTGAGTAGTTCAATAGAATTTGATTCAGAAAACTACTTAAATGTATGAGGGTGCATCTTACAGTCTTTACTGACAATTTGCCTTCCACCTCTCCCTAAGATAAAGAGAAGCAATACTCTGTAAAATATTTAAAGAGGGAAAGGGAAGAGCAGCAACAATTTGTGCTCCATGAGGATAGTTTAACATCAATATTACCACATGGCTTTTAAACCAGCTGTTTTGAAGTGAGGCTGAGGACTAAACATGGATTGAGTGTCTACCCTGTAAGTCTTCAGCCACTGCCTGTATAAGCAGTCAAATGTGGAGAGAAGATAAATTCTGATCGGTCATTAAAGGAAAACTTAATGGATCCATCCTGTGTAGTTTCTAAGAAGTCAGCCTACATTTGTCATTCTGGGAACTAAACCCAGTTCAACACTGAAGAACTATGCAGCCCTATTTATTTCATTTCTGTATGTCACAAACAATTCATTCTTAAATGATAACCATGATAGCACTATCTTGAAATGAGTACAGCTGGCAGTCTCCTCCCCTGGGAAGCTTTAGGCTAAACAAGCATGGAAAATGCATCACTACAAAGAGTTCCAGCACAGATAATTATAGGCAAGGCATTGTTATTGATCCTATATAGTCTGTTTGCACCATACGGGGTCTCTGAGAGACAAACTCTCGTGTCCTTGCTAAAAATCTCTACAATTTGGAAAAGGCATTCACAAATTCTTCTGTTCACTCTTGTAAAATGATGTATTTAAACCAAGTAGTAGGTAACATTTTTTAAAAGCCATATCCTTATAATGCATAAAAATGCTAACACAGGAAGGAACAACACATTTGGGTAAAGCTGCGGTCATCATAGTTTAAGCCCTCTTCCATATCTGTTTTTGGTCTGTAGACATCCAGTTGGAGATAGAAGATAAAAAGTAATACTAGTCAAAGTGAAAATTGTTTAATTTGGGAGTTAGCACATGTAAGAAATTCTGATGATTCTAAAAAATAATATATCTGAAAATGAACATTATTTCTACTGATGACTTGTAGATGTGAGGGATACTGGGAATGAAGCATTTGTATTTGCAACTTTGTTTACTAACAGCACTTACTTTTATCCATTGAGTATTAGCTTGGCATAGTTTAATCATTAGACTAGTTTAATGGTTAAATTTAGTGGGTTTGTATGTGAATTCAAAGGCAGTATACCATAATAAAGTAAGATCCAACTTTATTAGTACTATTAATGTTCTAAGGCAGTTGTGGAAGTTATTAGTCTTGATAGTGCTCACTAGCTTACTACACTTGGGGGCAATTGAGAAATGTTTGTAGCAGTGCAACGAGATGTTAACTTTCACTCCAAGGGTGATTGAAATTGTTTCATCTCAGAAAACAACACACTTTCTTGTTTTTCCAGTCAAGATTAGATACTGCTTTTGGCAATCTGGTGATAACCACGAAGAGTGTAATCCCACAGACCGTTAACCAAGCTGTTCTATCAGCCAATATTCTCACTTATCATCCTCTGCCTTACCTTTGAGAAATATAACCACTGAAGGGATATGAGTAAATCATACAGTTTCTGATTTTTGTATATGGCTGTTTTGCTATGAAGGTTATAAAAGACAGAATATATTGCAGGAGAACATAATGTCCTCTTCTTTGTTAGCAGGAACAACCACTTGATGACAGTAAGATTAATCAGTAGCATTTTTATTTTCCTTTCTTTAGGTCAAACTGTAATGACTCATCCAATAATAGACACAACTAGTGCAGAAGACAGAAATTCTTCTTTTAACTCCATTCCAAATATCTCTATTAAGACACACACTGAGCATCAGTTGGGGCTGGAGTTGCTGAGGCTGTTACACACTGGCTGCTTCATATAGTCCACCGTTTACCAGCAGCAATGCTTGCCTGAGGACATTTCCAAATTTTTGGGTCAGAACAAAAAATAATAATAGTATTTAAAAAACCCCTCATTGTAGGGCAAATGATAGTAAATCAAATCTCTTTTGTTGTATGTTAGAGGAAAGATTCATTTTTAAAGACTGGATCAGGATAGCACTGTTGTATAATTAAGTCAAGCTCTTGAAAGACTAGTAAGGCAGCTCTGTAAGAACCTTTAGCTGCTATTGTTTTCCTCTCCCAGCACACACATATTATCAAGATAAAGAAATGCGTTTTACGTAAAGCAGCTTTTATTACAAAAGAAGGCTTTTATACTTAACCTTGTTTGCCACCATGTTGATAATAGCATTACCTAAGGTATGATGGATTACAGAGCCTAAACTACCGTCCTCTATCTGGAATGAGTGAAAGTCTTTGCCAGGGTTTGGTGCCCACAGCATCCCCAGGCAGACAGTTCCTATTCTTCATAGGAAGGAAGCTTCCTCCACAAGCAAGAGGAGGAGTAGATAAACTCTGAAGACACTGGAAAGCCGCAGTTTCCTGATGGCAACTAGATGAAAATGTAGTTTTTCTCTAAATCTGAAGGCTTCTGCCTTTTTGAGCATCTTGTACTACTTGTAGGATAAATGGAAGACTTCATTTATTCCTTTCAACTAGACAGTATATAATCTAGTTTGTCATAAGCAAGTTAAAGTTTTGCTTACTTACTACCAGATCATACTTAAACCTAAGACAAATACTTCTTAGGTCAAATGCATATAGTTCTGTAGGGAACTTCAGAAGAGCAATTAATGTCATTAGTTAATAGTGTGATTAAAAATACTTAAGGAGCACAAGAAAAGTTAATGGAGAGATAAATAAGAGTGAGGCTTGCCTCAATTTAACTTTTCTCAAAAATTGTTACCACTAACAGTGCACATCTTTTGGATTATATACACTTTATTCTTGATGTGTAATAATAGTGAATGGAGCTCCTCTGGGAGCTGAAGAAGCCTATGAAGCCCAAGAACACCAAAAATGTTCACATTTTCTTTAGTTGTATGATATGATTTCTGTAGTCTTACACTTCTTTTTGTGTACTTAGATATTGTCCCTTTATTCCTTAGCCATTTACATACTTCTGTAAGTGATATGAAGATATAAATACATGTGCATAGCAACACTACCTTCCTGAATATTAAAGCTAGAAGACATGATGAAGTATTCTCATTACTGTTCTCAGTTATGAGCCAAGGCAGATTTATTAAATGAACTATTTAGTAAAACCAAACCAAATCTACCAACCATGTATTTGCACTTTCTCTACATACCGGTAACAGTAATAAAGTCTTGCAGAATTACAACAGATAGTACTTCCTGCTTCTAGTGGCAAGTCAGATTGACCCCCAGCCAGAGATGCTGACTTTTATGATTTACTGAAAGAATTATCAACCTATTTTATCAGAGAACTTTGCATTTCCCAGTGAGGTCTAAGTGCAAAAACATTTGATGCTGGCTCTATGCAATGTTTCTCATTCCCATGCTGGCTATTCCTAGCATGCAGTTGAAGATACGTAATGTATTTTACAGGTGAATGAACTAAAATATCATTTTTTTAAGTAGCCCAAAAAGATTTTTTATTAATGCTACATAGATGTGACAAACTGCATCTACAAATATGAATTGCAGCTACCACCTTTCATCAAAAATATGTTATTGATTTCCCATCTGTAGGACAGAAGTATCAGTACCAGTTCTGTTCTTCCACTTCCCTTCAGAGTGTGTTCTCTATATTGTGCTGTAGCAAATGCCTGCAATGCTCTAACCCAGCAATGACGCATTCCATGCTCCATCTCAATCCAGTAATTCTCTGCTTATGAGCATGACCAGTCATTTTACAGTGTACTTACAATTTAAGAAGGATTAAACAATGGAAAGGAACTGTTAAGGTCAGGTGACACACAAAAATCCAACTTGAGCTGTCCCCTGTATTGTGTTTACAAAAACTACCAAAGAAAATAGCCTAAAACTTTTGGTTGATCATGGCAACTTATCCAACAAGATATTTAATAGCTTCTCAAGATACAGCATTTTCATCTGAACCAAGTTTCAAAGTGATTTAAAAAACTTCTGTTAGGTAAGCAGTCTGCAGGGGGAATTTTCATCAAATGAAGTCCTAATGGAATAAACTGATGTTGGTATCATAGACAAAATCTAATCTAATTGGGAAGGGGCATTCTGTAATGTATTCACAACCTATGACCTATGTGCACTGCTAACAGCAGGGCTACAGCCATGTTCAGGGTTTGTCATCTCTCCATCCTGTAACTCTTTTTATTTCATCAAATCTCCATCTGGCATGTTGGTGACAACCAAAAAAACTACTGAGAAAACAACAACAAAGCCAATAGAAAAATAAGGGGTAGGATTCCTGGATTTTATCTCAAGATACTATTGCTAGACAAAGGTTATACATACCTAGCCATCCTGTAGTTAGGCTGAAAGATAAAGTCTATACCAACCTTTCTTTCCCTTACTAACTTCAGTTCACTCTTGTGGAAGCACTTAGAAATCTAACCTTCCATTTCACCATTCCCGGTTTTAGCCATGCAGCACCAGGACTCCCAAAGGTAACTCACAGTAGGTGGTTGGGTGTACAATGCAACTAATCTCTCAGCTTGTGGGGCTGGCAGATGTGATGCCTAATAGGTATCTATAGCTAGAGGATTCTGAAATGTGTTCATGCCATTACAAACTTGCTCAGATTATTATGGAAAGACAAGCTGGTTATAATGTGGGCATTCTGTACCCAGTTGATAAAGCAACTGAAGTTCACAGCAGTCAAAAGATGAGGCACTTCTAGAAGCAGTATTTTGCTTCTATGATCATCAGTGTCTCCACTGCTAGCAAAGAGACAGGATTGGATTGACAAATTTAAGATCAAAGGGTAAGCTGCTGTCAGATAGGATCATATCTTTAGTGTTCAGATTCCTTACTTTGAATCCTTGTTCATAAGAGCAATGAAGACAAGCAATGACTAGAGACATGTTCCAGGAAATGAAATTTGACAAAACTCCAGGCTATGCAGGTGACGAAATGTGAGGAGGAGAAGAATCAATATTTTGGGCAGTGCATAATGTTTTATTTCTTAGGAATGGTGGAGTCTTTTTTTCTACTGAAATAAAACTGTACACAAATAATACAAAAATAGGAAGACTTGTTTACATCCTATGCCAGAAAAGAAGTACAAAACAGCACATCCAATTTGTGCAAGGATCAGAATCGATTCTAAGACACTTCCCATTTAAATTAATTTATGCAATTGATTTATCTCATGTGTAATTTTAGCAAGATGCAATTGTACATAACACTAATGGTCTGTCATTCAAAACTGGATTTGGTAGGTCTGGTTCTCAGGTTTTCAGCTGGTTCTTTCTGATCACACTTTCTGCATTTGTAACTCTCAGAGCTTTTTAGGATTCACAAAGACCTGAAAAGGACATCCTAAACCACCTCCCCTCCAAAGCTTCAGCATGTTAGCAGAGGTATGGTGAATAACTAGCTCAAAGCTTCTGATTACTCGTGTTTTAGACATGAATCCAGCACTGTAAAATTCAAAGTTAATGACATCTTAAATTATATGGCAAAAGATTCAAGAGATCTCATTTGATATCAGCACACAAATGTGCTGAGCATATCACTTACAGGTAATAAGCAGTAAGGCCAAAAGAGCATGCAGTGTGAAACAAGGCAGAAAAAAGGAAATAGCTGTTCTTTACTGAGGCACAGGGGCAGAATGAATCAGAGTATTACAGAGCCTGAGATAGCTCCAAGTGGGCATCTCTGTTCACCAGAGGCTGGAGAGGCTGACTGGAGAACTGTTCTTCCTCACTTACGGGCAACAGTCTGTAAAAGGTCAGAAGCATCAACAGAAAACTGCATGAAGACTACCTCCTTTGAAGTAAAACCCCTCAAAAGTCAGAGATTATTCCAATGAGGAGTTGGGGAATCTACAGTACTGCAAAGGGAGGGCACTGGACTTGAGAGGAGACTAGTACATACACACAGTCAATACCATAAACCCACCTCCCAGCAACAGTAATTCTACAACAGAACTTGTTCCAACAAAGTCTGTGAAAAAATACAAGCCAAAAAGAAAAGGACAGCATTTGAAGATGTGAAGAAACAAAACAGCTGAGTCAGAAGGATCAAGTAAAGATATATTGCTCATCTGGCATCTTACAAGACAGGAGCAAATTATTTTGAGTCTTCTTACCCCGGGAGGGATCCCTACTAAAATTCCAAGTATTGGAATGTTGTTTGCTGTTTTTCTGGCAGCAAAGTGTTCATTCCAATACCAACTCTAGACTAGCTTAACAGCTGTGAATTCCATTTGTGGAACAGAGGAACCCTGCTTAAATAGTTAAAAAACTTCAGGAGCCACGTGATTTTATAACAGGGCTTTATTCTGACCTTGTAGCAGTAGAAATCAAACTATGTTGAGAACAACTAAACTTCATTGCATTGTTCCTGAATACAAACCAGAGAGGAATGGTTTTCACATTTGGCATGTTTGTTATTTAAAACAGAGCCATCACCAGTTTCAAACAACTTGCCTCCTGTCACATGTAACAGAAGGATTGGTTTCATGTCTATGAACAATCCTTATGTGGCTTAAACATTAAATGCCTATATATTCAGGAAGACATTCATATGGTAAGGTGTATGATAGATCTGGTGAGTGATTTCTACAACTCCCAAACCCACCTCACCCCACCGCAGCAAGTCTTAACTATGACTAAAAGTTATGTTAGTTCCAATAATGGCACCCTAAATACCTATGCGATAACATATATTATATGGTTATATTCTGCTTGTGTTCTATTTGGTTAACTAAATGGCTAATATGTACAATTTCCCCTCTTCAGTTTCAAATTCTTGCTGGTGTAGCTGTTTACCAGTCCCCATTGTCATTTCCTCTCCAGCTTCAATGTAAGAAAATTACCATGCCAAAGAGCACAGGGCTCTGAATTACTGAAGCACCCTTCACCTGCTTAGCCAAATATTCAATTCTAATGCCACTAATGCTGTTGTCAGTTACCCAAGAAATTCTGCTGTTCTGCTATTTAGAACATAGCATCTTCCTTGTTTCTTTAAACAGATCACTTGCCCTTAGTCTCTTTCAATAGACAGCTTCATTCTGGATAGTGTGAGCTAAAGCAATTCAGTCTCATTCAAATGCTTAAACAGCAGAGAAAAATTACAATGCAAAAACTTTCTCCGACTTTAGCAGCAAACTGAATAGAGAAATAGGTCTTGCCTTTTTCGTGCACAGTGAATTTTTTCCATGGTAAAGTTTGTGCACATGAAAGAAGGCTTTATACTTAGTGGAATACCTGAAACACTAAACTAATCTCAACTAGAGATTATAGAATTTATCTTTAAATTGAGGAAATTTCATGAGGAGACTGGAGAATGAAGATAGCAGGATCAAATACTCAGTTCAGGCAATACCAAAGTTATCAGTTTAAATGTCTGTCTTTGCACACTATACATCTGCTACACGTGACCAATTAAAACCATGAACAAACTCATCAAAGTCTCTTTATCATCAAAAAAACTTTATCACATGGTCCGATTCAAACTTCACGTCATATGAGAAATAATATAAAACAGTATTAATGTTCTAAACATCTTTCTACATTATCTAATGCGCACCTTGAAACATTTGCAGAGAGTCAAAGATGCTTCTGTATATGTAAAAGTTAAAATGAAACTTTGTGTTTCAAACTGACAAGTTTTTAACAATCCTAAGTATAAACAAACTTGCAGAAATGCATCTTCCATGAAATTGTCAAATAGAGAAACTCTTATTTAACTGTTACCTAGGAGGTAAGATGTCTGGGGAAAGGCTCCAGGAGAAGCACGACAGCATTATGGAGCTAAGTGAATGCATTTCATAAGAGACTAGGTTGTGGGGCAGCTGCTCCACACACAAGCTGTGTGCAATACAGCTTCAGTATTGCTTAGAGAGCATTATCAGCTGTCTTCTTGCACTGTAATTAGTGATCTCTCCTGTGTGCACACATCTGTGTGGTCAACCATCCTCATCTTTGGTTTTACAGAACAGAGAAGATACATCTTTAACTAAACTGTCAGGGTTTTTGAGTTTCTGGAGATTCCAAAGGAACAATTTTTCACTTCCCAACAGAAACAAAATCCTAAAGGAGCTGCTGTCACCAGTCGCTGTTACCTATATCCCTTAAAGGAACAGAATCACCTGAAGACATGTGCATACAAGAAAGCAAGTTAAAGTCAAAAAAAAGACAAACTGAAACTGCTGAGGTTTATCCAGCTCAATTAACTCAACCTTCCAAAAAGTTCAGACAGGCTTCCAGGCATGACCAGCCATAAAAATGAAGGAGGGGGCCTACACCATCAAACGAGTATCAATGCCTACTGTCCATCCGAAGTATCAGCAAACCTTTTTAGACTTCAGTTACCAGAGACAGTATCCACGTGAATTACAGTTACACTCTACCCTGACTGACTCAAAGACATGTTTTACAACTGAGAGGTGAAGACAATTTCAGTGAATTAAACACAATATGTAACCTGTCCACCACACCATTATTTTCACTGATATGTTAACTCTGGATAGATGTTATATTCTTCATTAAAAGAAAAAATGATCTATACTTCTTGGATGAATTACTTCTAGGCTTATTTTTGCTGGTCTCCTGATGACTGCTCTGCTATATAGATTAATGTTTAATGTGTAATTTGTCTTATCCATGTTACTTTGTACTTCTCATATATTGAGCTACTTGGATAAAACTTGCCCAGTGGTCTGCTCAGTCCACAATATCAATAACAATAATTGATTCATAATCTCTCCCATTGCACAGGTTGACTATTAATGATTAAGCCATTTATGGCATGCAGTTTCACAAGCTATAGATGAGAAAAGAGAACACCAGGAATGATATTCAACCTTTGCTTTTATGGTAGTTTTCTTTGCAACACCACTTAGGGAGTGGTCCAGTATGTCTTATATCATCTTCACGACCCTTCTCTCACAAGACTCCTTCTGGTCTGTGGAGTTATTTTGCTGCTTAACAAGTGCAAGTTTTGCCTGACATTATGGTTATCAGATTTGGGCTGAAGCGGCTTCAGAAAGACAGCTTCTTGTACTGCTTTGCCTTTGAAAAAGCTGAGGTCTTATGTAGAAAAGAAATCTTTAAAAAGAAAATTAAGCTATAGAGTATGATATAATGCTAAAATGTCAATAGAGACTTAACTGCACAGTTGGTATCTGTTGTTGCAGGCCATAAAGGGACATGGAGCATTCCTGGAAGCTTTTGTGGAGTCTAGTGCCTGTCATTCTTAAGAAAGCAAACATTCAGGGTTAGTGACTCCTCCTGGGGTTTGGGGATTTTTTTGGGGAAGGCAAGAAGATGCTGGTACCTTCTGCTTTCAAGGCTGGGTAAGCATTTTGCACTAAACTGACAATAAAATGTTTAAGCAGCCCTTGGGAGTAGGGTGAACTCGGTTCCACTCCAAACCGAAAAGCTGTTGTAGTGACTAGAATCATCTTTCGCTAATTTCTTCTTTCTGGTTCAACATTTTAAATTCTTCCCAACCATCCAATTTAGCAAAATACAGTTGACAACTTTCCCCTGTTCCAAACAATGAAATATTTAGGGTATTTGTCAGGAAGTTAAGAGTTGTGTGTTAAATCAATTCAGCATTTCAAAAGCAGGACTAAGCCAGGGCCACGCTTCCAGGTCTCCTGAATCTGATTTTTCAGCACAGCTGTCTGACACAAAACGTGGTGTCAGGTACGTGCTAGACAGCCTCAGAGCACAAACATGTCTTTCTGCCATGTTTTAATCCTCCTCTACATGGAGTTTAATGGTATTTAAGTACAGATAATGCTTAGATGGAGACAGCTCTGTACACACACAACCAGTACTGACTCAAACACTGAGGACTTCAGACATTTTTAGTACTTGAGCACATTTTGAACATTGCTGCCTTTGACAGTAATTTTGTCACCTAAGTGGATCTCGACCTCATTATCCTGATTAAGAGCCTTCCAGCAGTCAGAAATGCATTATGACTTTCCTATACAAATACACATTGCTTCTCCCTTCTGTGAATTTTCTATTCTGCACTCAAACATGCTTCTGCCCTCTGTAACAAGGGCTACAGAAGGATTAGTTGAGGCACTCACTAACTAGCCATTCTGTTTTTTCTGATCTTCACCATCTTCACCATCTTTCCCTTTCCTACCATCACCAGAGCAAAAGCAAATTTGCATATCCTAGTGTTAGAGAATCACTTTTAAATGGCACTGTCACTCTAAGAATGGAAACCTATTAATTCTCTTTTATGTAATTTCTCCTCCTGAGATAATTTTCTTTTCCTTATCAACTTCTTCACTGCAGGATATCACAGGTGTCACGCTTTCAAACTAACAGAAAAGAATTTGGGATTGTCAAGTTTTTTCTCTGTTAATTGGTATTTACCAGTCATAAGTTAGAAAGTATCATCTCTCTGGCAAGCAAAAAGAGTTCATAAGGCAGAGTCCTCAGTGTTTGCTTATTGACAGTAGTAAGATTTGTTCTAGTAGACTAATAAACACATCTGCTCTGATAAATATACCCAGGAAGAAGCACAGCAACAAGATTTATAAGCAATTTATAAGCACTTGGCCGTTCTTACACATGGGGAATAGTGCCTGACCCTGCGATCAGCAGATTTCTTCACTGTAAAACATTACTCACTGAAAAGATTCTCAGAGTCTAACATTTAGATGTCTTCTTAGCTGAGAAACATCCCAGTATAATTCAGTAATGTTTCACTGGAGCTACTATTCATTCACTGATAAAATTGCTTTGTGCTCCTCATCAAAATTAGCATTCCTTTCATGTAAAGGCATGCTCATAACTGTGTGCATGTCTTGGCAAACTGAGAAGCACAGAACTCATTTTAGGAGTAGCCACACAAATTGGTTTACAGAGGTCATCTGTGAAAGGCCTCAGATCATTAATATTCCTCTTTTTCTGTCTGTTGTTAGTGTTCTGATTCTTACCATGCATTTGCGATCATCCACCCCAGCTAAATCCTCCTCAAACTCCTTTCCTACATCAAATTCCATGATGTAGTTTCTAAAAGTGCTTAGCGTTTTAATGATCATATGATCCCCATTCTGAAGGATTTCTTTGTCAGGTTTAAGCAAGTTTGCTATTTTTCTTACAGCAACATTTACATCTGAAAAAGAAAAAGAATTATTTTAATCCAGAAATTCTACCACAAAAAGAAGCTTGTAGGTCTTGGGAGAACTCAAATGAACAAAGATAAGTAAATGTCCAGATCTTTCAGGCCAAGTTTCTCATCAGGAAAAAGCCCATAACCTAATTGTTTTAACTTAAATAAATGTTTTGATTTTCTGAGTATTTGGAATCCTAAAAACCACCATTTGTATTTGACAATCAATAAGGCCTTTGATATTTCTATAGGAATAACAGCACTTTACCTCAAATGCAAACACCCAAAACTGCATTAAGTACATTACTGCCTATTACACATAAAGAAAACTGTACTCTTTTTCAAATTATGGTTGTTTTTTTAAAGTTTGAAGTCTGCCACTTACCTTTTCAAGCTATGATGTTTAATCTCTGTTAACGTAAGCTTCAAGATGGAAAAAAGTAGAGGCTGCTTAAGACAAAACGATTTTGCATAAGGCAATTCTTAAAGTGCATTCCTGAAGAATATTTCTCAAATGTTTATGACTGTACAAGAAAAAATAGAATCACATAAAGACCAAGATAGGCTGCATTTATTGATTATTAAATATAAAGAGAACCTTACCCAGGGCTTTCAGATACTCCTCAAAATTGTCATTGCTGACCATTTTCCAGTAACCATTGAAATCCGCAGGCATCCCTGCTTAGGTGACTGTCAAAATCAAAGACAGTGTGTCGATTCTGCACCACGCAGCTCACTACCTTTCTTTGTGGTAAGCCTGAACTCCAGTTTCCTTTATCTCTTTTTTAGCCCGTGTAGCTATGCAAGTCCTTCTAAGCCGATTATTGTTGGAAGTGTTGCCTTTAAATCCTTCCACAAGGCTGAACCTTTGAGATTTCTAACAACAGCGGGATGGCTTGATACAAACAAAATGAAACATTCACCTTCCATGCAACTTCTGTAAGGGTACTGATTATCTGGATAACCATTTTAACCATATTGCTCTTCATTTTTATACAGCGCTCGGACAAAAACCCCTGCTAAATAGCTGTAGCTTAGGATATTAGCCAAAGCTATATGAGTGCTTATCTTGCATGGTTTTTGTGAATTCCTTCTCCCTTGAATATGTTCCAGCTACCCTATGCCACCTTCTTTTCAGAAAGCAATCACACAGAGTCTTTCAGTGAAAGCAGTTTGTGTCTGGCATTAGTTTAACTTATTCAAAAGCTCCTTAATTCTAGAGAAATTCTACAAGTGGAAGCTGTTTGGCCTTCTGAGGACTCAAAAAGGACCACTTTGGTGGAAACTAAGAAGCTGTGGATAATTCTGTATATTGGTAAATGCTACATCACTACTGAATGCATGCTTTCAGTTAATTTAAGCAACACCGAAACACAGGAATACCACTTTATGGAGATTGTATATTCTTTGAGGGGGTCTTTGGTCAAAACATGCGATAGACTGAATCAGTAGAACAAGCAATCAACATAAGAGAAAGGATTTTTCTGACTAATGTTAGGGCTCAAATATTGATAGCCTTTTAGCTATTTCATCTATTTCCCACAGTGTATTTTCAAGCAGTACAGATGAAGATCCTCTTAGATATGTCAGTCACTCAAGGGCTTTGGCAATTACTCTTACAGAAGACTCTGGATCAGAAAACCAAAGAAACCCACTTGAAATCTGGGAATGAGGAGTGTCTGTCATTTGTAAATCTGGAGTCTTAAAAGTGACATGAGTGGTACATGCATTTGTAAGTGCGGGCATCAAAGACTTATTTCCATCTCTTGTCCGAATTGTCAAAACAAAAAGTTATTAAGGGTCCTAAAAAGTCAAAGTTTAACAGTAATATATTTAAATAGATACATATATAAAGAATAGTTATGGTTCATGTTATTTTGCTGCTTCAGAACAGTATCTTTATCCTTAAACTACCCGTAGCATTACAGAAGTACAATTCAGAAAAGTGCTACGTTTGGCCCTTAGGTATTGCTGGAGGTTAATATTTATTGTTAAGATCTTATTTATTTTCACATGGAAGCTGTTTTGTATGTATTTTAAGCTATGCAGCTGAGCATCCCAATGTCCCTAGCACTACCACAAACAAACCCATGACCTTAAAACACCACATAAATTCAAGTGCTTTCCAATGGACTTATTTTCTCCCCATTAACAAGAAACAAGCTTCCTCAAGAACTTTACAGGAAAAAACTCCAGGTCTGTCCACTTGACACACTACAGACATCAGTCATTTAGTGGGTTTACTGGTGAGCTATGCAGCTTCAGAGGCTGAAGCAAGTCACCTTCATTCTTCCGCTCACTCTCTTCTGTGTAGATATTATGGTGCACAATGTAGGCTATAACAGAATCAGGTATGAGATATTTCACACTTAACCCTCTGCACAAGGCATAGCGTATCTGTGTTGCACTGATTTCATTCTGAATCCATTCTTTCACCAGAAAGATATTGTGCTGGAATTTAGATAAAAGTTCTGATTCTTTGATATGCTGAGCAGGATCAGAGCCAGCACGACTAACACAGACCAAACCAAACTTTTCCACTACTTCAGTGATGTGTTCTTCCTTCCAGAGATTGGGTGTCTTAAATGTCTGTAGAAAATCAGCCCCACAGAGCAGCTTTAATTCTGGTAGAACTGGAAAGATAAAAGGAAAGGAGAGATTTTTATACTTGCTTGGTTTTCTAGGAAGGTTATACTTAAAATTGGTTTCAATGTATTACTCTTTTTCCTTTAATCATTTATCTTTACTTCAGTTTTCTTCCAAAAGGTTGCAAGGAAAATTCAGCTGGAATTGATGTGTCTGGTCACAATTACTTCATCACCTACTTTACCATAACTCACAGCATATCAAATATTATCTATACAATGTTAAAGGAGAATTATTGCTCCACTCAAGCAAGCCAAAAAGGGAAAGAACCAAATAAAGAAGTGAATTATTTTAGCATAAAGACTAGACTTGGTTGAACATGGCCACTGCACCCCAGTCTGCAAAAGCTGTCTGTGATCCCTGCGTGGATCGGGGATACAAGAGTACGAAACTCTGAAAGACTGCCCCACATACTTCTGAGATCTGCTGAATAAAGAGACACCAAGAATCCTGGGATTCACACCACACTGGAAGCTCTCTTCTGATAAAGCTCATCTTTTCTCCTTCATCCCTTCCAACCTGTCCTTTGCCATCTATTTCCTCATGCAAGTTCTAATTCTGTCTTCCCATTCAGAGATTCTACTCTTCCTTTCCAGTTCCCTGTCTTCAGTTCCATGTTAAGGCTGTTTCAAGTCCCCTGCTTTCCAGAGTCTCACCTGGGTTTTATGTCACAGCCTGCTTTTTAAGTAACAGCAACCTCCACAATAAAACAGTACTCTGCCCCACACTGCATTAGAGCTAATCTTACACCAGAGCTTTTAGTGTCGATGGGTTTTCCCTGAATGTACAGGCATTATAGTTCTAGGGTACTAGAAGCTAAATTAACAGACTGTAGGCTTTACAAAAAGGCTGTCAATATTACAAATACATCTCCTATGCCAATGAGAAAAAACAAGTCTTTGGCCTTTCAAGGGCACTTTGCTAAACGATGATCTGCAGCCTCCGCTATAGATAATGATATAAAACCCAAATGGCTGCTGCAATGCTCCATCTTTTCATAAGTATAATAGCTTTTATTTCAGACCATGGTATGTCTAGATCAGGGAAAACTCTGCTTGTTTTTGACTGGTGTGGCTCAGTCGATGGTGGACAGAAATGAACTGCAGCTCTTTGAAGTGTTGTTCAGGAAAAAAGGAGAGGGTAAACTAAAGGAGAAATAAATATCAACACAAAGGAAGTAGCTGGATTTAAGGTCTAATTAACGGAGACTGCTATTGGAATATACCAGGGAAAAGCATTCAAGAGGTGACATCAGTTGTTCGGGTAAGGCAACTGAGAGACTTGAAGTGCAGGGGATTCAGTTAAAAATGAAATGAAGACAACCAACCATCTCTTCTAAGATAATAAATATTGCACATGAAGCCATATTTGGTGATTCCAGGAGGCATGGCAAATCCCTGGACATTGAAAAACAGAGCAAAAAGACTCTGTAGTCTTGTCATTCTTATCTTTGTCCTGAATGACCAGCACCAACAGGCCATACTAAATTCATAAAAACTGCAATCAATTGTCTGTACCTGTCCTTAATGAGCCTTTTTATTTGCAGTATATATTAAAGTGACCTGATTATCTCATGTGGAACAAAATCATGAGGTTCAGTACCATGTACAGAAGTCTTACAGTTTAGTAGGCAGACATTTCATAGAAAAAGAGGGTATTATGGAAGTTTGCCACTGCTAAATTCAGCCATCAAGCTGATCTTTGTGAAAGCTTCAGTTAGGTGAGTTAGCCTTTGTACAAACTTCACAGAACACCCCAATCCAACAGATTTCATTGTTGGTAGGGGGTTTTTTGGGGGGTGGGAGGAGGTAAAAGGAAGAGGAATTGGGTAGCAATTGCCTGCCATTTGAAAGTTTGTGCTAAACAACATTTATTTATTAATCATAAAATACCAAGTTGGAATCTCTCTCGGCAAAGCGTAACCTATACAAGATGTCCCAGCAGCCTGTCCAGCTGAGTCTTAAAAGTGTCCAGTGTTGGGAATCCACCACTTCCCTGGGGAGATTATTCCAATGGCTGGTTCTTCTGACTGTGAAAAAGAAGGAGGAGAAAGGGGAAAAAGGGGAGGAACTCTATTCTGCTCTGGAGTTCTCAGTAGTTCTTGACCATTCCCCATGTCCCATTGCATGCTAGTGACCAAAGGAAGTGGGAAGAAACCATTCTGTTCCTCTTGGTGGGCCACATAGATGTTTAATATAGCCAAATCTGTATCACTGCCCAGTTGGTAAAAGCAGTGAAGACAGAAAAAATAACAGCAGGATGCCAGCCTTTCTCTGTTCTAGCTAATAGATTGTTCTTTGCAGATAGCTGCTAGATAGCATTTAAAATTAAAAAACAATAAAAATTAATAGCAAAAGTAAAATCTAAAATCCAGCTACTATGTACTAGACAGAGAAACCTATCTCTTGCCTACCCTCCTCATGCAAGTTTTGTTACGTTTTTTGTTTTTGACCGTAAAGGAATCCTGTGATGATGACTGATGAATTCTACACTAAGAATCTTCCATGGGAAAGAAAGACTTGCTTTAGTTTTTGTTTTCTTGACCATTTTTACATAAAATACTGTGGAGCATGAAAAAACTACAGAAAATAGTAGCCAAAATAAGGTTTTGTAATGGAAAATTAAAATAGTTTTTCCTGCATTCACACTAATTTTCCTTAGTGTGGCAACATGGAAGCATCTGACTTGTCACTTGCCCACAATCATTAACCCCATCAGACACAAGATTCTACTGCAGCCTGAATGCCTCTACTATCTATAAAGATACAACTCATCATTTGGAAACTTTTTATAACCATGAACAAATTAAATGTATTATTCATGTTCAAGGAGTGCTGCAATACTATGGAGTGTAATGTATCAAAAAAATCTAGCAGCATCCTAGCAAGTCGTAAGGCTAAAACAGGAAACCCAAACCTGACACTGTTTCCAGAACCTGCCATACTTCTAACGTCAACAGAAGCTTTTCTGTCCAGAAATGCAGTAAACATCAATGCTTCAGCAGCACTGGTGTGATATTCATCTACTTCATCCACTGTCTTACACTAAATTACAGTTTTACGTAATCCCTATACTTTCTGATACTTCTTATTCATATATTCTATGCTTTGCAAAACCAGCAGGGCCACAACACTCATCTCTAACACAGCTGAAGTGATGCTTAGAAAACCAAGAATTAATACAATTCCCAAGCAAATCTCCCGTCTATGTGGGAATAACTGCAAGTCATGCTGGCATTTGGCATGGCTTGTTTTTGGCAGGCAGCTCCAACCCTCAAAACCTACCAGCTACTATGTTCATGTTCTTCAATTGTGAGTTTATTCTGGTAAAGCCGTGTTGTTTTAAATGCTAACCCAAGAGTCATATTTACAGTTACGAACCAACCTGAGTGCTGGTAAGAAAGGGAATCCTCTGCAGATCTTTCTATGGGCTGTTTGTTTTTCATGAATTCCTTCTTGGACTGGAGCAATCTCAGTGATTTGTTGTAATGGTGCCTGCATTTAAAATAAAGGCTTCTGTGTGAGGTAATCCTCTGAGAAGCGCACAAAGAGATTACCTGGCACTTTTGGATTCAAGAACACAGTCTGCTTTTATGCACTTTGGGTTTGAATACAGTTTGTTAAGAATCTAGCGTATTTCGTTTACCATTAGATTAGTATCCATGAAGTTCACATTTTGCAGAATTCACAAGTAAATGTGAATGGCATTCTGGTTTTCAAATGTCTTTATGAAATTCTACCATTATGGCAATTTTGCTGTATGTTGAAAACATTGTGGAGTTTTTTGCTTGAACAAGATTAAATCATGTTTTATTCACTAGATTTAATTTCTTGATTAAATACAACCCCTTATGATGATGCGTGCTCATTTTTCAGAAGAAGACATGCCTTTTTTGTCTCATCCTCTTCTCCACAAAATGCGTTCCCTGAGTTTTCACTCTGTGGTTTTCCATTTCATAGAATTCCAACCTGGTTTGGGTTGGAAGGGATCTTAAAGCTCATCTAGTTCCAACCCCCTGCCATGGGCAGGGACACCTTCCACTAGAGCAGGTTGTTCCAAGCCCCGTCCAACCTGGCCTTTAATTAAAGGAATCAAAATTCTGAGAAATTCAAAACATATAATTCTCTTCAGATTTTTGACAGCTGTTGTGTTTCTAATTTTACCATCCATGAAAGCAGGCAAGGATCCTTTTGTCAGTTTTCCAGGTTTCTGTAACTTTATTCTTTTGCTGCTTCTGATCACTGGTGCCTCACTGCAATACAGCTAGTGTGACTTGACAGTACTGCCCCTTCTTTGATCATAAGAGCAATATCCAAACACCTAAATCCCTTCCTTCCAAATCAGCATGGCCTTGCCTGTCTAGAATACTCTGTGACTTGCACCATCCTGAGCCACGCTTAGGCATTGCTCATATTGGCATGAGTCAAAACCATTTCAGGAAACATGCTCATGGTTAAACAGTACAGGCAGGCACAGACTCAAGCCAGGTCCCATCTCTGTTACATGTACAGCCAAAGTGACCATCAGGTCTTATATAACTGTATCTAAGCAAAGATGAGCTACAAGGTGCAGTCCGAATTCAGTATGTGTACAATGCCATAGATAACCCTGTAAATGTCTGGCCTAAGGAATGAATTTAGATTTTGGCAATTTAAATGTACAGTCTTCAAATCATGCAAATACTTTTAGCCACAGGAACAAGTTGCCCAGGTGTCAAGAACCTACACCTAGACAGGCTGCAGAACAATCTCCAGTAATTTTTAATGCTCAGGCAGTGGCTGAAGAAACTGCACAGACACAAGGTGAGGGACATGTGTGAGTAGAAAGTAGGTAGCAGTAGCTTGGCCTGTGTCTTCCTACATTTCTATTTCGAATCCTGCCTTGTTGTAAACAGGCTGATGCTATGTATAGCCAAGCACACTAACTTTGTATCATGGACTGACATTCTTGGTCCATGATTGAAAAATAACAACTCTTGGCAAAGGGCTCAGTGCAAGACTAACATTACAAGGCCTGCAAA
>NW_009917866.1:8067-19347 GCF_000696875.1 Nestor notabilis | reverse complement strand
AGCAGGCACTTCAAGTGTTAGGGCAGGGAGGGTTCTGGTAAAGATACACCAAAAAGGACAAACCAATCTGTCAGTTTATCAAACATTTTCTGAACCGTGTGTGAAGCTTTGAGGAACTGTACAATTAAATCACAATGACAATTCAACCAAAGTTGGGTAACAGAGATCTTTGCCAATTCTAAATTAATTCACAGTCTGTCTGCACCACAATCAAATCTACATTACAAGAGGAATGAATGTAGTTCTTCGGTTACTGACAATACTGTTTTCTTGTCTAAGAAGAATATTCACAAACAGCAGCTAAGTGGGAAATAGCTCTGCTGTGTTCCCTCTTCCCCTCCAAAAAAAGCCTTGGGATAGTGTCCAAAATCTCATGTAGTGTAACAAGCAACTAACAGCACCACCACAAGTGGGATATGAGCTTTGCTGTTTAAAATGCCATAGCTATGTGGGAGCTTTTGCAAAATCCACTGAATTTGATTAAATATGACATTTTCATCACTCTAAGGTAAAAGCAGCACTGTAGGAAAAGGCCATGATGTGTCTCAGGACACAATGTTCTACTGCAGTTAAGTGTACAATTCAAAATACTGATAGGAAGAGACATTAGGTACATTAATGGTTTTTGCCTTTGCCTTGCAATAGCAAAATCTGTCTATTGGTACTAAAGTTTCCTACCTGAGGGAGCTTATAGTGAAGGCAGCAATTTGACCAGGGAATCATCTATTCCTTAACGTTCAACACTTGTGAAGAAGCTCAACTCCACAGTAACCCACTGCCTGTTTAGACTTGGTAAGGGTCTACCCCTAAAGCCACCTCCTTCTTTAATACTCACATATGATGGTTAAAATACAATATAAACCCAAAATACCTACTGGTGCTATTTCATCAGGATGCTGCTTCCCCATTCAAGGGAGAGGGTCCAGCATGAGACTATGAACTCATTAGTATAGCTCATCTCTTCTTAACAGGCATCCTAATAATTTATTTATAAAACTAGAGGTTTAATTCCTAAGCAGACAGGAAGTTTGGCTGTTCATACTACATTGATACTACTTTCCCTGAGCAGAATTTGATACACACAGGTTTTATTTACTGTACCTCTTATCCTAAAGGATGCTGAAGTGGATTTAAAAGGTCTAAACTTGATCTTGCAAGTAGCACTCACTTCAATTGGAGCTGTGCAAAATCAAAGCCTCTGTAAGTAGGGTCACCTCATCTGTATGATTTATGGCTGCTTCTTCAGAGGAAAATAGTTTTACCAAACAGAAGTTTAGGGCCAAAACCCCATACCCAACCAATGCTGCAGGACAGACCTTTTGGTGATTTCTCACCCCGGAAAATACAATTATGATTAGAGAAAGGAACAGAGAAGTTTTCTCCAAAGACAGGGTAATGTTGCCTAGTCTTCCTCCCACCCCAATCCTATTCAGCTAGCTGGAGGAAAGAGGCAAAAGCAGCAACTGGATGTTTACATTCACTCAGTGAAGCAAATAAGAGCAGAAGTAAAAGGCTCCACTAGTTGTTTTGTAAGTATACAGGGTATTCTTATATATGCTTTTGTAAAATGAAAGGTCTGGTTTTGAACTGCCTTCACAGAGAGTCATAAGAACTTTCTGGGCTGTTGTTGCAAGGCACATTTTAGAGCCTTAAAGCTATCCAAGCAACTGTTTCCTGTTAGTAAGTAACCTAGGAAATGTGGATGGAAATGAAGAATCATTGATAGTTCTTACAGCACACTTGCCTTCTTGAAAGACAACCTTGAAGTCTTTCACTTTAATGGGATCTCTTGACTTCTGCAGCATCTGCATTTCCAAAACGTGGCTAGCACAAGAAGTTTGTGTTCTCATACCTTGCCCTATAATGCATTTATTACCAAGACCAACCATACAGGCAAAAGGAATGTTTCAAGGTCCTTGCATCAAGTTAACAGGTTTTGGATGAATTGTTTTTTGTTTTTTTCCTTCCAGCACAAAACCACAGCAAATTCAGTGATTTTGAAGAAAACAGCAGCAGTTATGTGTTTGGGTTTAACTTACCATTACCAAGGATGTGTGAATAGATAAACCTGCAGGCGTAACAATGCTAACACAGCTTATCTGGAACAGGGATGCTCCTGAAGAATAGGTTTGTTTGTGAACTCTCTTACTGTCTGATTAAGATCTCTATATTACCTGCTTAGAGACTTAAAAACAAGAGAAATAAGAGCCAAGAACTTTCCTGCAGAACTCTTACAGTGACTGTAATTCTGCAAGATTCTCTCTTGGCAGAGGCTTCCCACATGCATCTAACTACTGAAATGGCTCAAGTGCGGCACTGTGGAGCATTGCACAGGTCTGGGAAAAGCCTGCCAGCTTTGCATTGGGAAAGCAGAGACTCCAGATAGGAAATACTGACTACAGAGCCTTTCTGAAGGGAAGTGATGTGACTTTTCATTGCGTATAATACTCTGTCTCATAGCAGATGATGTCATAAACAGATACATTCTGCTTTGCTTGGGTTTTACAGGAGGAAGGTCTGTGCATTAACCCAGCAGCCTGACAGATTTTTGGCAATCAGTAACTTCATAAAGAAAGGGAAAAAAATGTAATTACCTTAATACTTTTACTGTCTCTATCCACATCTCCTGTTCACTCTCCCATGGATCAACTCGAATCCAGTCAGATGTTTCCAGGGCTAGCTTAGC
This sequence comes from Nestor notabilis, assembly GCF_000696875.1. Classification (NCBI taxonomy): domain Eukaryota; kingdom Metazoa; phylum Chordata; class Aves; order Psittaciformes; family Psittacidae; genus Nestor; species Nestor notabilis. Next base: position 16,661 of record NW_009917866.1, on the reverse strand, counting down.
CATTGCTACCCGGTGCCTTGCTGAAACCAAGCCTTTCTTTCCATAGCCATCATTAACAGGAGATATTATGCCTTCAATCACCTGATACCTTCCTTTTGAAAAAAGGACATAAAGAATAAAAGAAAAATAAGTCATCTTCACAGATCTTGAAAATTTAGGGTAGACAGGACCTTGAGAGCTCATCTAGTCCAATCTCTTCAAAGCATCATTAACTTCAAATTTATACAAGGCTATGAAAACTTACCTAGGCATTATTTTGTATATAGAAACAGCAACTTACATTAAAAAGTAACCTTCTTGTTCCTCTGTGAACTGCTCACAATTACTATCAATATGTTTAACCTATTAGATGATTTAAAAGGAAAGCTGGATGAGCACACGACTTTCAGACATGTTTATAATTTATGATGCAAACTATCAAAATTGCTGGATCTATTAAGTTTTATATTCCAGGAAGTTCAGCTTTTCTATAGCCAGAGCAATTGATGACTTAAATGACCACGGCTTTGTTCTTCAGGATCTGATGCCTGCTATTTATCAAAATCATTGTGTCATTTCATTGTGTTAAAGCAGGAATTACGGCATATTGCTGCCGCTGTGATTAATGTGATTCAGACAAATCAGAAGAACAAAGATGAGGCTAATGGAGTCTAAAATGAGACTTACAGCACTACGGTCCAAACATCAGCTTAGCAGCCATTAAAGACCCTTTCTATCTGGCTGATCACGTTAATTAAATTTGAAAATATGCCCATATTATTCTACTCTTGTAACACAATGTAATCATTAACACAACAAGCTCTTTTTGTGAGACTTTGCAGTTCTGGCCTCAAATCAGCAAACAGAATGTTGCTCTCATTTAAATAAATCCACAAGGAAATAAAGCACTGATATGAGCCATGTCCCTCAAGAAACAGAGAGGAGAAGAAGGGTGTTTCATATAAACAGAAATGAAACAAAGTTATTACAAGTAACATTTACATTCTAAATAACTGTAAATATGATACTGAAGGGAAGTGAAATCATCTTCCTTTTTCAGATTCAACTGTTTCTTAAATGCAGCAAGTTCCTTCTATAGCTTTGTAATGCGAATGATACCCCTGGACTCTTGATTTCTGATACTGGCACATGAGAATTTAATACTCCAAAATGAAAATTTAGTAATATCACATTTATTTTGAGGTAATAGGGTAAAATTTTCAGAAGAACTTAAGCAAACTGGACTTAAAAAAATAGCACTGAGAGCCATTGAGATTCACAGGCCTGTCTCCTGTGGAAATGTTGAGTCCAAACTACCCTCTGTTTTAAAACATTCTCATTATAGGCAAAATGGGCAACAGAGCCTGATAAAATTTTCCAGAACCATGCAAAAATGTGCATATAATTAAGTCCATCTGTTGACCCGAAATTGGAAATAATTTCACTTGACTTACGAACAACGATTACTCTCTGGCTCGTTGATAACATACAACACTGTAACAAACTCTCTTTTAAAGGGAAATAAATTACAGTTTGAATTCATTAATATTACCCTTACTAAATGGGGGGTTTTTTACACAAGAATTTTACTTTCCATATTTAAGTTCCTTTCTTTTCAGTTTCTAAGATACAAATTGTTCCTTTATATTTTAAATTAATATATTAAATGTAAAAATGAAAATGGTGTGAGATCATGCTAGCCAAGAACGATTGCAATTCTGCCACAGCCTTGTGAATTGTAAAGATTTCAGTCTCTAGTCTGGCCTAGAACTGCATCAATTGGATGAGATAAGAGCTTCTGATGCCATAACAGCTTGTTCCAAAGCAGAAATGAAGCCAACTGGAAGAGAAAAATCAAGGTTACTAACACCTAAGGTACCAAAAGAAAATACAGTAACTTGTTGAGATGATTCACAACTGAGTAACCTAGCACTACGCAAACATGATACACATAAGAGCCTTCCACCTAAAAATACAAGCTTTAGCACTCAAAATATAGAAGAATATCTTGCTACTTTCTCTAAATAACTTGTGTCCTCTTCGGTAATTTAAAAGTTCACCTATTCAAATGTGACCAACTCAAATATGCGAATTCTCCCTTCCTGTGGATACCAATATTTGTTTCAAGCCCATATAGGGAAAAAAGCCAAAACCAACCAAAAAGCCAACAGCTGCACTCAAAACCACACCCAAACCCCAAAAAACCCTACACCACCAAACCAAACACCACCCAAACATCCCCTTCCCCCCCAAAAAAAACAACAAAAAACCCCAACAAAAACGCCCCAAACCACTCTAAAGGCCAAACACCAAAACTCCACCAGCCCAAGCACTCAGCAAAAAAATCCCCACTGAGAACCAAACAGTAAAAAGCCTCCCGCAAACCCCACGCACCTTTATGAAGTGACAGGTTTTAACTCCCCTATCAAAGGTTTCTGAGCCGTGTATCCATATTCCTGGGGTTTTCCTGGACACTGCCCCTGTTTCCTTTTCAGCACTGGGTAAGAAACTAACTTCATTTTCTTTGTGTATTAATGTGAACAAGTGCAGTACACAGGATACCAAATTTTTTGACTGGATTCTGGAAGGTTTGTCCAGGAGTAAGTCTTTTCTCTGCTTCAAAAAGCTTGTTCTAAGGGCATAAAATTATCTATACATTTAAGATTTAACAAAATGAGTCTGATGAAGAGTTTAAATTTTACTGCACAGCACATACTGAACATCAAATACATAACAAAAATCACTCTGATTGCAGAGGAGTCAGTCCTCCTTTGTGAGGAAAGTGGTAGTTACTGCAAAACATAAAATGATGTAAAACTTGTTATCAGAAGGAAAATATTTATAATGCAATCACAGAAGACCAGGTGGGAAGGGACCTCGAGGATCGTCTGATCCAACCATTCTAGGCAAAGCATGACCTATGCTACATGTCCCAGCACCCTGTCCAGACAAGTCTTAACACTGTCCAGTGTTGGGAATCCATCACTTCACTGGAAAGATTATTCCAACAGCTGACTGCTCTCATTGGGAAAAATTTTCCTCTTCTGTCTAATTGGAATGTCCCCAGGAGTAACTCGTACCAATTACCCCTCATCCGTGTGACTCCTTGTAAAATGGATCAATCTCCTGTTCTAACCATCTAAGATGCAATAAGAGTTCACATGAACATATTTGTCATTTCTTTACCGAAATAACCACTGACACACTTGCTTTTATGAATAGAGTTAACTGGATTGTTTAGTTTCTTTAATCTGCCATCTATGTGTGACATACATTAAAACCATAGTAAAATTCTGTATTAAAGTAATAGTAACAGCTTCCCTTGAACCCACAAAATATCAGGTTACCCTCCCAGAACTCTCACCCTACTAATGCTAGGAGAGCAAATACAAAGACTGTTCATCATTCCATTTAAACCAAAATGTTAATTTTATTTATAGGCTATAATTAACTGGGGTGGAGGGAGGGATAGCTAACATCTTTGTTTAGATTAAATACCAAGAGGACGCCATCCTATGCTTACCTTCCCATGACATGTCTGTAGAGATTGCCAAGCATGAAAAAGGAAAAGATAATAGACAAAGCTTTTCTACTTCAGTCAACTTCTGTGAAGGGAATTCAACAGAAGAAAAACCAAAGGGGGAAACAATTCAGCAATCACCGCATTGAAAGTCAACATAAACCAATACATCAGAGCAGTAATGGACAATCTTCTAGGATAGCTCTCCATAGGATGGATAACTTCACCTTCACCACTTCAGAGTGCTTGAAAGATGCATTCACTCAATTAGATGAGGTGTGCAAAAACTGTAGTGACAGATGCCATGAGAGTATCTGGACAAACATCAATCATATCCACCTGTCTGAGTGATCTACAGGGCCTGAAGATGCAGATTTACCTCTAGTCAGCCAGCCCCTCAAATACATTGCGACTTCAGGAGCTCCTCCAACAGCTGAGTAATTGAGCATGCACAATGATCAGTCCTCATACAAATGCTGAGTCATCTCCACACATCACATCTATAATGAACATTTTGTATCAAGACCTTAAAATGCAGCTTCACTTCTACAGAGGTCACTGGATTTGGACAAGAAGGAGGAAAGGCAGTATCTTGACAGTTATAAAAGCGAGTTATATCCTCCAGAAAGGAAGGATAAAACCACAATCTTCAGAGTAACAATGTGAATAATAAAGTATTACAGCTCTACTCACAGGGCACCTTATTCTGAAATGCTCTCATCCAAGCTGATTTTTGCCATGTAACATGACTGTGAAGCAATGATTCTCCTCAGAGAGGCTACAAAAGAGATTACTAGGATTCCAAACTTAAATACAGGGCACAACTCCAATACTACTGTAAGCAGGGGATGCCCACCCCTTATTCTGTTGGGTTTTAGAGTAGGACAACAAAACTTTTGGAACAGAAAGATGGCCAAACGTCTTCCACTTAGAAAAGCATTCCTTAAATTCAGAAAAATGTTAGGACCTAAACTATGCACTGATAATAGTGTTCAGAAAACTGAGCTTTATGTAACAGAAGCATTTTCACAGGGATGTGGTATGTCTTGAGATGTCTTCAGATTTATGCTTTTGCTGCTTTGCTTTGCACCTCTGCAAAGTGCACTCTATAGCTTTAGTTCTTTCTGAACACTCAGCCACACATGCATCCCTCTGAATGCACCTTTCAAGGCTAACGCCTAATACCTTTAGCCAAGTACTGCTCTACCTAAACAAGTGCTGCTGCAAATCTTGCCATGAAAACAAAAAACCTCGAAGTTATTTCCGTTTCATTTTTTAAGTTCAGTTAATTTTAACTAATGTCTGTCAATGTTTATTGTATATGTAGTAAATAACTACTGCTGATCTGATCCTATTCCAGTCATGTATCTATATTGCTGTACACACTATCAAAACACTATACACGCTATCAAAAAACTGGGTTTTTTTGTGTTGTTTTCAATTCCAATTATCATCAGAACTGTTGCACGAAAACCAAACTGAAGTCTCTATTTATACTGATTTGATGCTGTTCCAATCTGTTCTTAGCCCTTTCTTGAAAATATCAGTCCATTTTATTCAGATACACCCCTTGGACACCATAAACTTCCAGATTCCCAGGGCTGCTTAGTGACTAATTTCTCCTTGGACTTCTCAGCTCTGCAGCCCAGTGCTGCATCTGACACAACCTATTGACTGTGTCACATTTTCCCCAAGTTTTCCTAAGAGAGTAACTCACTGTCCTTCACCTCCCCCTTGCATCTGTCTCATCACAGGTAGAACCATCTTGTCTTTCATACCCCACTCCCTTGCCCTTTATCCCTTTTGGTCTTAACTGGAAACTGGGTGATGTAAGTATCCTCCAGTGGCAACACTTCGGAAACAAGGCTTTAAACATCTTACATAGATTGGGTCTAGTACTATTTGTTTGGACTTTGCAGTCAAATGATAAATAAAGAGAAATAAAAGCATCTGGCACTAGGTATTAACAGACTGGAAAGGCATTCACCACAGTGCAAGTTTCAAGAAACATTTTTAGAACAAGGATTTGAATCTGAGACAATTCTAGCTACGTGAGAATGTGTGAAGAGTCAAACTGACATGAGTAGAGACAAAATCCAAACAAAGAGAATAATTATTCAGTCACACATAGCTATGTCTGTTGTATTTAAAAGGCAGCATGACAAGATTTATGGACTGATATTAACAGAAAAAGAGTGACTTAGTTGACATGCAGCAGTGAAATTCAGGTGCTGCTTAAAGTATCAGAAATTCAATAAAACTCCCTTCTTAAAATAGGGATGTATGAACAATAAGATCAAATAGCATTTAAAACTGAAGTGATGTGCAAAAAGCTGGCAGGTAGAATTACTGGATATGTCAGTCAGGATGCACATCAGAAACAGTCACGTCATTCGTAACAGTAAAACCTGACTGCCAAGTCAACTCCAGCTATTGCACAACTCTTCGTTTCTGCACATCTGTGACTGAGCAGAAATACTGAAGGAGCACCAGAAGTCACACTCTCCCAGCCCAAGGAACATCACCCCTCATGCTAGTTAGTTCTTCACTCTTCCTAGTTAGTTTTCCAGGCATTCAGTGCGTATGTTAGCTTGAAAGTGCACTATTCCCACCAAGAAGGGAATCAGTGCAAATACAGCAGACCACCACCTCACTTTAAACAAACTTTAGACATGTATAACCACGGTCCTGCAGCCCCACTGTCAGCTCCCAGTCTGCAACTAGTGCTTCTTCCCAGCAAATAAGCTCCAATTTCTCCTCTCCTTCCCTAGGTAACCACAGAAGTGGAAACAGGACTAAAAATATGAGAGAATGACCAATTTCCTGGGTGGGAAAACATAAAACAAGCATCCAGACTTGATCATTTTAAGTATTCTCACAGTACATGGCAAACATGTAGTTGCTGCTTTTACCACGCAACAGTATCAGTGGGTTCCAGATTCTCTCCCCACATCCCCACGATTTGACAGCCAAATTCCTTTTACTGTTATCTTCTGTTCAGGTTCCTACTGAACCACCTCCCTAGGAACTTCCGTCAGGTCCCAAGAAACCAGAATTCCCTTCCAACTCCTTCCAGAAACATATGTATGTATTTTAGCTGCCAGATGGAAAAAAATACAAGCCTCAGCAACTAAGCAGCTGATCAAGCTTCCAGTGCAATGCTTCTCAGCAGCTCTTCCAATTCTTGCTGAGGTTCATGATTTCACCCACCTTTCTCCTGTGCTGCCAAAACCTTCTAGCCTGCCAGCATCTCACTTTTCTGATCTTCTTGATGAGGAAATGCTTTTGCTAGGGGAGGTAACTTGTACCTCTTAGTGAAGATGGATAATGAGTAATTAAGGTTTCATCTTTTCTCCAGTTTCACCCAGCTGTCAAAACCGCTAACACTTGTTCGTATTAAAACACAATGTATTAGAAAAGCATGAAACGTGAACGCAAATGTTTCTTCTTGGTTTCAAAGCTGTTGGGTGTATTCTTTCACAAGGCTCTGCCTGTTCCGTGAAGATGATCCTAAAAGTGCTGATAAAACTTCCACTTTATTTGCACGAATACATTCATTATGAAACTTGTTTATGTACTGAGCTAAAGGAAGAGGTAATGCTATACTTTCTTTATTGAATATGCCATGAAATCTTTATTCTGAATGATCACCAAAGCATATTAGAATTCAGCCAGCTGCACAGCAACATCTTATCTACAGCAAACGTTAAAAATCTTTCCTCCTTTTCACAGTAAACCACCATAGGAGTGTGATCCTATCACCGCCTTACTGACCTGTTTGGTGCAGGTGATCTCTAGCCAGCTCAAATAAATGCATATGCATGTTTGTGATGGGGTTAAAGGAGCCACAAGCTAGAAGAATGAGAGGTATCCTGCTCTTCATTATGACACCAAAACATTAAAGCTCCACCCTAAAGAAAAAAGATAACATTAAAATCAAAGACAAACTTGACAAAGAGCAGTCTGCCCACTGGTCCTAAGTAAAAGGAGCACTGTTTTCAGACCTGTGTATTCCTGGAACATCAGTAACGCATCAGAAGATCATTCCTCTGTATGATCCCAGCATACAGGAAGCACTACCTCTGAAGCATGTGTTCTCTGATGTTCATTAGAATCATTGAACAGTTTGGGTTGGAAGGGACCTTGAAAGCTCACCTAGTCCATCCCCCTGCAATGAGCAGGGATGTCTTCAACTAGATCAGGTTGCTCAGAATTAGGAAGACATCAACATCTCTGTTTCCCCCATACAGAAATGGCTAGAAAGTATTTATAGAAATTCATATTGTCACTATTATTAAAACCTGTCAAATTTCTTACATAGCTTTTAATTTTTACCTGCTTTTGACAGAAAACAAGGGTTTGTTCTGTCTGTCAACCCCCTAGTAATAATTTTGGAACCCACAGAACGGCTACAAAAGCAGAGGATTTAAAAGTTCTTACAAAGGACCTTTGCAACATATGGCAAAACCCCATATGCCATGCCCAAACCTACAGGTCTGGCTTCCTTAGCTGGCAAGCCAGCAAAATGTGCTAGCCAGGTCATTAGCAATTACCTGTGGAGTTTCCTTGTCGATGGCAGACCAAGTGATGGTGGGTCAACAACAGGGAGCAGCAGGGGGGAGAAACCATACCTGTTAGAGGAAAACACCATGAGCCTTACAAAGCTATGAATAGGGTGAATGGGTGGGGAGCCAACACTGCTGGTGCCTTACAGGTGCATTTGCAAAGACCCTTATATAATTCAGTTAAAATGTCAGTCATCTTGATGACAACGTGGCAGCAAGCAGTTTAAGTTAGTCACTGTGCCTGGAGATACTTATTGCATAGCTCTTTTCACAACCGATCCAGAATGTATATGGGATGATAAAACCAGGTGTCCCCCACATACTTATCTGTGAATCCAACTTTTAGATCATAGAATCACAGAATGGTCTGGGTTGTAAGGGACCTTAAGATAATCTTGTTCCAACCCCATTCCATGGGCAGGGACACCCCCCACTAGACCAGGTTGTTCTCTCTCCCTAGGATTTGAAATCTTTGCAAGGCTCATGCCTGTATATCACACATGCCTGTATATCACACATGCCTGTATATC
>NW_009917866.1:0-8036 GCF_000696875.1 Nestor notabilis | reverse complement strand
GTCTCCCCCGCGCCCGCCCCCCAGCCATATCCATCAAATGTGTAACAGTCTTCCTGCAGAACATGCTTGCATCCCAAACTTCAGCCATCAGTCCCAGGTTAACAGACTGAATCCAGTAAGGACTGTGCTTTGTTTAGCCAAATCCTGTTCTCCACCTGCAACTTACCAAATCACTGTACAAAGCACTCACTCTCACTGTTCCCAGTCCTTACTTTCCCTTCTCCCCCATTTTCTTACTTAGAAAAAATTAACAATAACGACTAAATCAATGTCAAGTTGATCTTCTATAGCTGCCATCTCTACCCATTCACTTACAGAGGATTTATGACACTGAAGACTAGGAGTGTACTATTAACAGCATTCAGTGCACCTAGAGACAAGTTTTAATCCTTTCACTTCTGACATGTTGGCAGTTGGAAAACTTTTTATAGAGAAGATTCTTTGAAGCATATGTCTTATCTGTATCTTGAACATCTAGTACTGAATATACACATAAAGACTCTTTTATAATGTTTTCAGTTTACTCATTTCTTTTATCTCTCATCATAGTAAGGGAGATGTACCGGGTGAAAAAAGACTTGCTAACTTGAAAGTTAGCAACAATTTTATGGACTTTAGTTATAGCAGCTGTAGGGAGCATATTTCACAGTGCTCTCTGCTCTGATTTACTATAGTACAGGCACTAACAAACTCATACATTACAGGTTCTTAATTCAAAAAAGAAACCAAACTCAAAGTGTTCTTTTTTTCCATCAACAATTCTGTTAATGTACCTTAGGTTTTTTGCCTTGGACCAGGTAGCAAAACTATCTGTGATTAACTCAAAAAGAAATCATTGCTAGATCATTTAAGTCTTCTCTTACAGTCCCCATTTTGCTACATGAATTCCATTGCCACAGATTAGTGAATGCTGAGCTCTCAATGATAAATCAATTCCAGACTAAGGATTTTGTAGAAGCAGAAACATTTACAGTCAAAATTACAATGGTGGTGCTCAGTATCCAGCCCTGACAACACACTTATACTGTCAATATAACAACCTAAAAGCAATCAGCGTCCCAGAAGTTTTAATTGCCAAGCAGTATCAGTAAGCACCTCATTCAAAAAGGTGTTCAGGGTGCAAAACACATACACATTCTTCCCTATTACACATACCAATAGCAGCTCTAGCTCTTACATCTGCTAGCTGATGGCCTGATATACCCTCTTCTGTTCTGATGAAGTGTAGTTTACATTTCCTTTGTTGTTCCTTTCTTTGACATCTTGAAAGTTATAAGCTGAATGATTTGTTTGCTTGTTTTTCTAAAGAAGCTTTTAATTCTGTAGACTTCTCTGTTTCTCACCTGAAACAGATGTGCTGGACGGTTTGATTGCAGCTTTTATTTATGCCTTGGAGACTCTAGGGGAAGACTTCAACCTACAATTCTTAATGATAACCAGACAGTACTGCTAATGGAAACTAAAAAAAAACCAGACCAAAACCAGAAGACAACAAAAAAGAAAAACAAACAAAAAATCAAACCAAGAATGTACTAATAGTAAATATATAGTAAAGAGGCATTTCAAAAGATGGTTTTATACACATAGACACTTGCCCACATACCATATACATAAAAATATCTATATATGTAAATGAAAATCAAAACAGCTGTGGTTTTATTCCTACTGTCCCTGATACAGTGTATCCTAAACTTATTCAATGGGTATAGTGCAACTTTTAGGATTTTTACCTGATTTTTCAGCTAAGCTTGCTTAAGAAATCACACAGAGGGTAAAACTTGAAACAGAGGAGAAAGACTCTTGGCCTGTTCATCGTAGCAGTCACACATTAAGTGCTACAGCATTCCAGTGTTCCTACAGTTACAGGCTTCTACAAACATTCAGTTCAAAGTCACGTGCATTTTACCCACACCCCTGAAGCAGACTGTCCCTAACTACTTCCACCAACTGAATACAGACTTGAAGTAGGTGACTGTGCTGTTATTGGGCATTTACTAAGCATTCACATTGCACCAGGGGAATACATTTCTATGTCATGTTTCTTGAGCAAAGGGGCAGAAAATCATTGAGCAGTTACACTTGTACTGAGGCTCTCCCACCTCCCCAAACTACTGGATCTCTAAATTACCTTCATATGACTGAAGGAATTTGCTGCTGCTTTACTTAGAAATGGCAAGATTTTAGCAGAGTCTGCTCTGCTATTCAAATGTTTGCTGCATCAGTGCCATGTCTATGTGTGCACCTTGAAGGATCAAATCAAATTCAAAGCACCTGAAGTCCCATTAGAAAGAGACCCACAACTGTACTTCAGAAATCTAAAGAAAATACTTACAGCATGTTAACAAAAAAAGTTTGTTAGAGACACAGATGCCAGATTGAGCTATGAAAGCATTTTTTGATTGATGTGGTTATTATTTTTATTAATTGCCTATGATATCTCTAAAGCAAGACCACACCTTCTACTTTCAACTAGTTTAAAAGCATCTGACAAAAGCCTTGGAAATAAATCAGTTAACATCACTGTTACCAAGTAAGGTTTGTATGTTTGTTTAAGAGTATAATAATTAACTTAATGTTTAAAATGTAATTCTGGTTTTAAAAAGAAACAACCACATTTGATTTTTGCATGAAGAACAGTCAGTTCTTCCGCAAAACTCTGCAAATACATCTCCTGTTAGCTCAGCTTTCCTCCTGGCATGACAGACACTGCCTTTTGTTGTGCTTCTAATCAGTAAAGGGTAACACATCTTTTGTCATGTTCACTGCCTGTCTTAATAATTCATAAATAATGAGAGCAAGAGAAAGCACAGCTCTGACCAGAGACTATGAAGGTTTACTGATTTGGACCATCATAGGTACTGTTTTCAATGATGAAAAAGATGACTTAAAGAATAAGGTTTGAAGGAGACCAGTTACACTACACTCCTATTTCATGCAGTAACTATGTCTGCCTCCTCTGATGAGTGGTTCTGAGTCTGTGTGCTCTGCTCTGGGCACGTGTACCAACAGCCTTAGCCAAGCAGGTACCTTCTTCTTAATGCCAGTTACCTTAGATGTGAGTACCTGCACGTTAGAAAGCTTTCAACAACATATATGAACATCATGTGGCTATACATAAATGGGTAGATACCTTCAAATGAAGAGGCCATACTTAAGCTATATAAAAAAGGTTTTATCATGGAAAAATCATTACAATTTTCATTAGAGAACTCCTGCAAGTTCTTTTTCTGCTGCCAATGGTCCTACATGTCAATAATAGATGATGTTACAGATGATCACAGTTAAGTTCTGCTGAAAGTCAGTAATTAGAGCCATATATGATTAATTATCAGCAGCACAATGGAGTGCTGAGCAGTGCACTCTGATCCATGAACTGTTAAATGAGTAAACCAGAGGACAAGACACTGCTACTTGCATGTGAGGGGCAGACTCACCCTTGAGATAAGAACTCTCTGCAAAAAGCAGAGATAAAATGAATCCTAGCACATGGTAAAAGTGTTTTCTCCTCCTGTGAGGGTGAATCTAGGCTAATATAGATGAAATTTAGACCTGAACAAGTTCAAAGCTGCCCACGTCCATTCTTCTACTGAGTCACGTCATTACCTTGTATAAATTCATGTAGCTGCACTGAGCCCAGCTGAGTTACATACACCTGTTGACATTAAGAATGTTATGGTTGCAAGACACATGCTCAAAATCAGAGAAGTACATTTTAGTTGCTCACCCAAATCAGAGTAAACCACAGTACACAAAACATCCCTTAAAAATATGATGGGCTATCAGATCCTCTCATGAGGTTACTAATGAGAGTCACTGCCATAACAAAAGCTACTCCAGTCAGTAAGATCCCAGCATGTGCTGCCACTAAAATCAATCCTCCACAACAGTGACAAATATTTACCCCTATGTCCCCACCTTTCACTTCAATAATGAACATAATGTAAGTATCTGGATGAGAGGAAAAATGAAAAATGTATAGTCTAGGATTATATTTGATTTGCTTATCAATAGCTACTCACCCCAGCCAAGAAGAATTTGACAAGGTGCACATAAATATTACACACAGCCTAATATGACACTCTAATCCTCTAAAATAGCTTTTTCAGGGCCACATGATGGATCATATTATTGTTAAATTCCAGTGACTCAGGTGCACTTCACTTCTTTGACTTTCATTGGAAAGCCATAAACAAGGTAGGATACAGGATTTTCTATCAGATTCAGCCTATGAGAAGCATGAAGTTGCCCCTTCCAATGCTCACATCAGACTTCCAGTCAGAAAATGCAGGGCCCATTCCAGTTTCTAAATCAGCTGCAAAGAAACCCCAAATCTAATCACCTCCAAGCTTGTCACAGTCTTCACTAGAGCAGCAGCTTATACAACCTTACAAAAATCATCTGGGCTTTTTTTACATGTATCTGTGAAAACAGCCCAAAGCACAAATGCTGTCTTGACCAATGCAGAGGGATCTTTTGCTTAAGACAGAAGATTGACTTCATTTTGGGGTACCCACTATTTCTTCTTCAGCTTTGTCCAGGCAGCAATTTTCCCAGCAAATGGTTGTAACCAACAAGCTATCCATGGACAATTTATCTCACAGAAAACTGTGCTATGGCTGTGGCCCAAATTCCAAACGCCTTAGTGGCTAACAGAGAAAGCAGCCTCACCAGAATTGCCTCTTCCTCTGCCGAGATGAGTATCCTTCCAAACACAGTATGATACTTGACTCTTGCGATTTCTTAATTTCAGGCTATGTCAGTGGGGAAATTCCCTTACACAGAAGAGCCAACAGGACCCCTCCATCAGTTACACTTCTGAAATAAGCTTAAACATGAATCACGCTTGTTTTGTAATTTTAATGATTCTTATTTTCTTCCAAATAAAGACTAGTTTGCTATTTTTCATTTCCATTCCCAACCATTTCTGCTCCATTGCTAGGAAGAAACTACAGCTGAAAGGCACTGAACAAGACAATTCACTATGAAAAGTGCAAAGGGACAAAGCATGAAAAATGTAAATGCTAAAATGACCACAAGACTCTTACAGGGTATGAAATACATGCTAAAATTGAATCTCCAGTTCATAACAAATATGGTATCGCCTTAAATGAGTTTCAAGCAGAATAATTCCTTAGCACAACCTTAAAAACAAATGATATTCTCAACAGACACAGCAGTGCCAGTGAATTCAAGGCAACTACAACATAATTTTTTAAGCCTGTAAGTTTTTACAGGTTTACAACTAGAATTCCACAGTGGGACACTAAGGTGTCTGGTCCCCAGAGTCTAGCTGATAAGATGTCCACAGAGATTCTCCTATGATAGTATTCTGTTGCATGTATTTTTCTTAATATTCTTAATCTGGAACCTTATCCTGCAAAAAAGTCATGCTTACAAGCTGCCTATTGCCTAAACACAATATGGAATTCAAACCCATTTATGCACATCAACAGTAAACTCCCATATTGTTAACATGCATATATGTGTGAGTTTACCAAGTATTTCGAGGTTGTCAGATTTACCTGTGTCCTTAAACAGTAAAAAAGTAAAGACAAGCCACAGCATGATGCTCATACATTCCTTCTCTGAATTCTCTGGGAAAATCATGGAATAATCCCATTTTGTAAGAAGGGCATTTTGTTCTCACTGCCCACAAAACATTCAGCAGTGCTTAGTGCAGAGCTCTGCAGCAGCTTAATCTGGTTAGAAAACCAAAGATACAAAACTTAACTAGAACTATGCAGAAAACAAGTCAAAAAAGACCAGCTTGGCAAGCACAGCTACTCCGTGTTTGCTCGGTAACGCAGGCTCTCAGCCTGCAATTACACAACAGCAGTCCCTGCACCTTTTGGTAGCATTTCAGCAAGGTCAAGAGAAGGCAAGCAGTTCCTGGCATCATCTTGAATTCACTGCAGTATGATCTTTATAATTACTTTTCTAATAATCCCTAGTGATCTCTGGACCTCTTACACTCAACTCCTTTCCTATTTCTTGTGCTCTTGTTGCACATGAATAAGCTTTTTCTTCTACTATAGTTGTATAAACTTCCTATTCTAAGTAACCAACAATCACCCTTCTATTTGCATGTATGAGCCAGTCATCCACAAAGAACAATACACTGATTTCTAGAAAGGGAGGTTACATGCAGCACCCAACTGAGGGTCGCTATTTTGAAGCAAACGAACTGCTGATTTAGTGAAAGCAGACTTGTCTGTCAAAACAAACCCTTACTAAACCATCAAAAGTTCCTCTTGAGAAGCCATTCAGAGTGGTTTTTCTTCTTCTATCAACTTCTTCTGCAGTTTTCTTACAATTAGTAAAATACATTTAGCAGAACCTAAGGCAAATGTAGTAACAGAAACACAGCTTCCACACAAATGGTAGGTAACTTAAATAGCCAAACATTGTCAATCACCAAAATCTGTTCTTACAAAGTTGGCTTTAAAAGGTGGCAAACTAATGAAACCCCTAAAAGTACTAGTGCACAACACTCAAATGCAGAATAATCATACATAGCAACAACAGGGTAAGGCAGGACTCCCAGAACACCCAGCAAGACCAAAGTTAAAACTACATCCATAATCCCACTGCTTGCCTCTCTGTTTCAAAAAGGGGCTATATACAATCTGCTGTTTTAGGAGTAACTAACTCCTGACCCTGGTTGTGTAGTTAGGAAAGAACATCTCACTGGCTCTACAGCTGTATGGAAGGGTGACTTGTAGCAAAGTAAAGAATTAAAATAGAAGGAAAAACATGCCTAAGATGACTTTCTGTGCTTCAGGGTTTACCTGACCACCTCTGGGAAGCAAGAAGGAATTCTTCTGCAATACATAAGGCTGCTCAGTTTGTTAAGCACATGATAGGTCTTCTCCTTTTCCTGTGACACTTTGCCTGTTAGTTACTGCCAGGGGCAACAAATCCAACTCAGAAGCTGAGGTTAATAATGAATATATAAAGCTGCTGTTAGAAACAAGATGCTCACCTGCATCAATTCAGTAGCATCCAGGTGGCCCTAAGTATAGCATACTTGACAGTGAGAAGGCTATCTGCAGTGAAATTTTTAAGCCATCAAAAGGAAAAGCATTGTGTGCATTTCTGTAGCTAATATATGAATTTGCCTACTAACACTGAGGATTTTGCATAGCAATGACAAGTTTACGTAAATGGCTCATAGGCTCAAGAGCTCACATTGCTTGTTATCTTTATATTTTAAGTAAATGATCATTTTAGATTTCTACTTGCTTCATCTTGTACAACCAAAGAAATTAAGAAAATTATACAAACATGTATGTGCCCTGCCTGTTGTCCAGGTGTCTTCCTTGCTCTTCAAGAACGTCTCGCCAGTATGGGGATTTCCTCCTATCCAAAGAGGCAAGATCCTGAAACAACTACAGTGAAATTAGGTACCTAATTACAACTGCACATGCTGTATCGCTGTAGAGCTTGAAGAGAACTAACACTGGGATCTTTTCTAAACCCAGACAACAGCTGCTGTGCAACCTCTTGAAGTAGAGGAGAAAGATAAGGAAGTTAGATTAAAGGAAGAAGTAACCATATTGCCACTTGTCTTCTTTAATGTTCATGGGCACACAAGTAGGTGTTCAGGGGGAGGGGGGAAGTTTTAATTTGCTACTTTAAATGTAAATACATGGCTTTAACCTGAGAGGGGGTGTTTAGATTAGGTATTAGGCAGAAGTTCTTCCCTGTGAGGCTGCTGAGGCGCTGGCACAGGGTGCCCAGAGAAGCTGTGACTGCCCCATCCCTGGCAGTGTTCAAGGTCAGGTTGGACACAGGGGCTTGGAGCAACCTGCTCTAGTGGAAGGTGTCCCTGCCCGTGGCAGGGGGTTGGAACTGGAGGAGCTTTAAGGTCCTTTCCAACCCACACCAGTCTGTGACTGTATGACTGTGGTCCTGGATGTATGTCTGTAACGCATTTGCAGTGCCGCGTACACCACACCGCGGCCCCTGATCGCGCAGGCCCACACGCTGACCCCAGCGCTCCGGGTGCCCGTTGTCCCGCCGGAGCCGCGGCCGCC
>NW_009917865.1:0-17445 GCF_000696875.1 Nestor notabilis | reverse complement strand
TCAAGGCCAGGCTGGACAGAGCCTTGGGTGACACAGTTTAGTGTGTGGTGTCCCTGCTCATGGCAGCGGGGTCGGAACTAGATGATCTTAAGGTCTTTTCCAACCCAAACCATTCTATGATTCTATGATTTAATTTTGTATCAGCTGCCTCTATCATCTCTATGGCTAGTAAAAATTGCACCTGCAATTAACATATTGGACTTAATTAGATAAAATCAGCTGACTGCCAGCTGTTTTGCTGATACTGCAGAAATTTGGTTGTTTCAAAAAAGCCTTAATGATTTTTTTTTCTGCAAATTGCTGAATGATACTTTTATGTAAGTTGTAAAAAATACATAGTTTTAATATAAATAGACATTTTAATTCTTGAACAAATCAGATTTCTATTTCTTGAAAAATAATGAGTTTAAATTTTAAGAAAGTGTATGATGAATCAGGTTATAGTTTTCCTTTCAAAGACAATATTCCTGTTCAAAGACAATTGAAACAAAATTAACTTCTTTCCAAATTTCATTTCTAGGAAAAATATTTGCATTTCTCAGAACTATCAGTATATATAACTATGTTGTACCCTTAGTAGGAATAGTCATAATAATACAAGCTATGTCTTTTTTATAGGCTAAAAGTCTGTTGTGACCTGATGACTCATATGATCAGAACAATTAATTCACTCAGAGACTTCTTGAGATTTGATATTGCTCCTAGGAAAATTAATTTCCTTTATCTTGATATCATTTTGTGTGCTTAGATTCATCCTATAAGAGCAATTCTCAATGTGGACATCATTCCACTGCATAAATTATCGTAACACTGTGATAATCTGCTTGATTCTCTGGGAATTATTGGCGTGTAGCATGAAATCCGTGTCTGGATGAAGATGTTGACTGATGACTGGTGTCCTGTGTAAGCCTGATGTTTATGATTCTCTAAGAAGCATCCATAAGAGGTGAAAGCAATCAGAAGTAATTAATTTTTTCCTAAACCACGTCTGTAATTTTGGTGACTTTGAAGGTGTTTATCTCTTAGTGTGTTATAGCCTAGATCAGTACTTAAGCCTGTCTAAATTTTAGACAGCTGCAGTTAGATGAGATGCATCCCATCTTAAATAATATATACATATATTTTATTTTTTTTTTATTTACTCTAAACCATGATCTCTCATGTGGTTTCTGAAATTTTAGATCTGGCTTCTTCAGCTCCAAATTAATGCTTTCTAAAACCAGTGTATTTCCATGCATATCACAGGGGTTTTCTTTTTTTAATTCATTTCCTTTTTGCTTCCTCAGAACACCTGTAAATATCTGTTACTGGAGCTATCAGAGCTAATGAAATTCAGGAGCTTGCTCCCCAGCTGCATAGTCTGATCTTATTAAATTCAAAGACTTAGATATACTTTCCACTTTTCTTTTGCCCTTTCCCTTACATCAGGGAGATGGGACCAGCAGTTTTCTAGGCAGGTTCTTCAGGAACAATATAAAAGTAAAGACACAGACACACATTTGTGTCCAGTCTATAATCTAGTGTATCACTTGACTCTCATCTTTATTAACTT
The DNA here is from genome assembly GCF_000696875.1 of Nestor notabilis. Taxonomy (NCBI): domain Eukaryota; kingdom Metazoa; phylum Chordata; class Aves; order Psittaciformes; family Psittacidae; genus Nestor; species Nestor notabilis. The sequence continues at coordinate 15,893 of NW_009917865.1, read as the reverse complement.
CTCTTGAAGAGAATCACAGTGATGCCTACTAACATACTCATGGTTCCAGCTAAATATTTCAGTCAGCTATTGATGGTGTTTTTTAAATGTAATCTGCTCACAGTGGGTTTTACTTGGTGGTATGTTTAGTGCCCTACTTTCAGTATTTTTTTTCTCTAAAAATAGCAAAATATAATCAATATCTTAAAAAAATACATGGAAGCATTCATTCCAAGGGAATTCATGTGAATTTGGTAAAATGTGAGTTTAGGAAAGAAAGTCAGAGGTCTTTACCAAAAAACCCTGCTTGCTCTTACGTTTATGCATCATTCATTTGTTGTGCATCATTCAAATGAGTAATCTCTCTACATGTAGTAGTGTAGTGCAGTAGTATTTCAAAAGCAAAATAAGCAAAAATAAAGCTGCCAGCACCTTGTTTTATTCTCCTTTCCTTGTGTTTCATCAGATTGTTGTCTGGTTTACATTTACATTTCTCTGACTGGAAAAGAACTATGGAAATGCTTGATTAGGATTTGCCTCCATGGTTTCACAATCTGATCTCAGCAAAGCCAATGTTGCCTCATAAATGTAAAAAATACTCACGATTAGAAAATGTTTTTGTTCCACGTGTTAGACAGTTTATGGACAAATTAAAATTTAATGAGAAAAATACTTTTCAGCTTGGTTCAGTCACATGTAGTCAGTTGTTGTCAGACATTCTATGCTTGTCAGAAAAAGGTGAGGAGGCTATGTTCTAATGAAGGATTAAATGGTTTTTAGGTCCGTAGCCAGTTCAAGACATCCCTGTTATTTGCAAAAACATAGTTACCTACAGTGGAGCTGAATGAGTTTTTAAAGGCTGACAAATATTCTGGGCTGGCTGTATACTATTTTTGTTGGAAACTTAAAAGGCAACTGGAACCAATAATTTGTCAAAAGTGTAATTGCATGATGAAGAGAAGGTGAGAATTTCAGGGCTGTTTTCTTTCCAAATTTAAATGGTCACTAGTAAACATTGGATATTTTTCCCCCTTTAAATTTAATAATGCTGTTGCTTTAGTGGTCATCAATCCTTTTGAGACACTGACTCCAGACCAAAATCCTTGGGGATAATCCCAGTTTTCAGGTGCAAATCACAACAATTATCATCATTGTGTTCAAATAGTGATCATGCTAAGGGTGTGCTAATTCCAGGGGAGTGTTAGATCTGAGTTATTGCAGCAATAGTAAGTAAGTGCCACATACGGAAAACTTCTTATCATCTCCTCCTTTTCTTAAAATAAAACCTTAAAATTCAAGTTTTCTCTTGAAAGCATAATACACTTTATGACAGCATAATAAACTATAATTAGGGAAATCGATTATAAGTTGTCATGAAATACAGAATCACAGTTCTTTATACAGAAAAAAAAATATTGAAAAATAATTTTGTGTATAGTTATACTCTGATCTGCAGAATTGCAGTCACAGAACCACTAAGGTGGAAGGCACCTCTGGAAACTGCCTAATCTTAACCTCTGCTCAGACCATGGTCAACAACAGCAGACTTTTGGTTTGTTTTTTGGGTTTTTTTCCTGTTTGTTTTCACAGTTTTTAGTTCTCCTGTACATCCCGGACCCTATTTTTGCCTTTTTCTGTCTGCACATATTGGAAACTTAGGAAAAGAGTGAAGCTTTTTTCTCTCTAAAGAGCAATGTCTTGTATATATTGCACGCATGTTGGTGGTAAATAATATCTGATACTATCAAGTTTTCTTTTTTGCTAGTATTTGAGGTGGTTTAATGTTATCAAAGTGTCTATAAAAATGATTATTGATGTAGCTACAAAGAAGAAAGGTACACTATTAAATTTTGCATAGCTATATAGCTGTTCAGGAAAATAAACCAGACTTACCTGGAATACAAATAACTTCTATGATGGAATACTTGACTGGATTGAAGAGGATATATGCAGGAAAAAAAAAAGTCCCTCAGGCTCTGGGAAAGACAATTACTTTATAAATCTCTTAAATCCAAAAATGCACAAATGCCATAAAACATAATTGTTTCAAATCAGATAATCCATTAACCTGCCAAGAACCCAAAACATAAACTAGATGAGAACTGGGAGCTGTCCCTTTTACAGGCTACTGAGCCAGTGTAAAGTCCTGAAAACACTGCAGCTACATGAGAGGCGGACACAGGCTTTCACTTCCACACATGAACACAAGTCTAACCCACTATAAAATTTTTTACTGCTGGTAACAAAACTTCCAATTTTGCTTTTCATATATACAAAATTCCCTAGGTAAATAGAATTAGTTTGGATATATAATTATTTATTTTTTCTACATTTGTTACTCAGTCAACAGTGATATAAAAAATAAAGTTGATTAGTAAATATGCCATAAAAATCTGGTATTGCTAGTTGTTGATTTTTTTCTGAATCTAAAGACTTAAATGAAAAAAAAAAGTTAAAGTAGGACATTTTTTCTCAAACCTGCTAAAACTTCATTTATTTTCATTATTTTTCATATTTTCATATTTTAATTTTAAACAGTACTTTATATTGTGATTTTTGGTGCATGTGAAAGAGAATACTGATAATTGTTTAAAAAAATTGACTGTGGAAAAATGTTGTGAAAATAAATAACTTGGTGTTCAACAGATATTTTTCTCCCTAATGTTTTATCACATATTTTGCAAAATGAAACTTAATTTTTCATTATAAATATCGTTCTGACAGTATACGGTTGAAATGCACTTAGGAAATCCAAGCCTTCGGTAAAGAAACATTTAATGTAGTTAGATGAATTGATTTGTGTTAAGAACTTTTGGTTTCCTGTGACAGCATGTATAGATCTTCTCCAGAAGTTTTACAGAAGTGATTTTTTATTTCTTTATCAAAGGCTTGCCACTGGAATGAGTCTGCCTTTGTAGTAGCATAATCCAAATCGTCTGCTTCAGGAGAATCATTGTTTTCTTAATTCACTCAGTTTAAAGCAATGTATTTAACAGATTGTTTTCCATCTTTTACAGCAATTATATTGGTCTGCATTGGATTAGGTACTAAATGGTGTTTCTTAACATTAAAACTATCACCTCAGAAATAGGGTTGATAATGGTATTGGTATTTGGCCTGTGGGAATTATTAAGGGAATGAGTTTGCCTGCAAGGATTCGCACTCTGCAGATACAAGTTCATTTCCAGTAAAGAAAAGCAGTATCTTTAAAATGGAGGGGAAATACGGTTAAAAATAACAAACATGCTTGGTATCCTCCATGATACAGGAAGTCCATCTCAGAAAGAAATATTGGGGGTGGTGGGGTTCTTTTATTTTTAATTAGAGGCATTTTATCAACATAAGAAAACTCTGCTTGATCTTACTTTTGATATCAGAAGTGAACTTGTGAAGGACTTGTCCTGCTAAGAGACTGAAAATTCATAACTCACTGTCTAAGCATTGATGCACAGGTTGGGACTGAAATTAAAACTGTTCCTGAAGACAGATTGACATTCAGGGCCACGTTTATACCATCGCTTACAATTGATGGGAAAATTTAACCAGATGGGCTCAGCTGGACAACTTGAAAAATTATTTCATATCCTGAGCTCAAATGATTAATAAATATTTGATTCTTTGCAATAAATCACAGGCTTATCAGGCAGAAATGAACAGCCATTTCTCTGATCTAACACTGCATCAATAAGGAATTTTATATATATATATATAAGAAAAAGTGAACAAAAAAGATGTAAATGTTGGACATATCACTGAATCTTTGAAGTGATAGGATAGTGTCATCTCACTTACCATACACATGGGATGTATTTTAAAAATAATAATGTTACATACCCTGCTTCTTCATGCAACATGATACATGCCTTGTCCTAGTGTAGGACTTCTATGGATAACAGGAAAAAAATATTGATAATTCAGAACAAAATGCACATTCCCATAATCAGATTTTATCAGCTGAATGAATTTCCCTATTTATTTTTGTAACAGGAATTTCAATTTCATGAAATTACAGGAACTTTTAAGAAGAAAATGGAGGTACATGGAGGCATTCATTTGTTCTGTTACTTATAGTTCCTGCCTTTGAGCCATCATTTGCTATGACTAACTCTGACTCAATAAATGGGAAAATTACCATTTTAACATGTGAGGAATGTGGGATTGAATACAGAGCAGAGTCCAGTCCTGCTCTACAAGGTCCTGTAAGGATTCCATTGATTTCATTAAGCTGAAGAAAATATATCTCCTTTATAAGTATATTGTACTTGTAGACCTGAAGCCAACATTATTATCATTCAACTACTGCTTTCTCCTCTATGCAAGTCCTTTATAAGATATATTTGTATTGTAACATCTATAAAAATAAAAATGCAGTCTTCTAGAACAAAGATCACTTTTACCAAAAGAAGGAAAACAATTCTGCCTTAGGGAAAAGCAGCAACCTGTATGCAGCATGTTGCAAACTTGAGTAAAACACCCATCTGAACAACATCAAGGAAGTGAGGAATTTCAAAAATTTTATTTTTGATCCTTTGTCCTTGTTACAGCGGACTAATAGACAACCTCCACTCATCCACCTTAGGTTTCCTGATAGTGTTCAGTTATCTGCTTGTGTTGTGCCCTATTTTGTGCCACCCCTATATTTTATACCACATAGGACCTGCAGTAGACAACTGCACATTTTGTCCATGCCCTGTCCATGACCTAAAGCAAGGTTAATCTGGAGACCCTCGCTACAGCACGCAGGGAGTCTGCAGCTCTGCCCTGTGACCCAAGAAGAAACTTATGCAGTCTGTAAGAGGAAGCGAGAGCCACAGTCTTATGCTGACTTCCCTGCTCTTTCTGGTGGACAGCTCCTTTTTCTCTTTTGCAGTCTATCGATCTTTTCTCAGATAACTCTCTCTGATTATAAATATAAAGCATAGAATCATGGAACCATAGAATGGTTTGGGTTGGAAGAGACCTTAAAGATCACGTAGTTCCAAACCCTCTGTCCATGGCAGGCACACCTCCCACTAGGCCAGGTTGCTCAAAGACCCATGCACATGGCCTTGAACACTTCCAGAGACAGGGAATCCACAGCTTCTCTGGGCAATCTGTGCCAGTGTCTCACCACCCTCATAGTGAAGAATTTCTTCCTAATATTTAATCTAAAGCCACCGTCTTTCAGCTTGAAGCCATTACCCCTTGTCCTGTCACTACATACCCTTGTAAAAAGTCCCTCTCCAGATTTCTTGTAGGCCCCCTTTAGGTATTGCAAGGCTGCTATAAGGTCTCCCTGGAGCTTACTCTTCACCAGGCCGAACAAACCCAACTCTCTCAGCCTGTCTTCACAGGAGAGGTACTTCAGCCCTCTGATAACCTTTGTGGTCTCTTCTGGACTTGCTCAACAGCTCCACATCCTTCCTGTGTTGGGGTCCCCAGAGCTGAATGCAGTACTCTGGCTGGGGTATACATTTATAAAACGATTTTTTTTTTACGTTACTCAGGTGAACTGTGAACCATGTTACATCACAATCAATGGAATTAATTAACTCAAGAAAAGAAAACTTCAAGCAAAGTTATCAGCTTATGATTTGGGGTTTTTTTAATTAAAAATAGCTACATCGGCTTTTGCCAGCCCAAATTAAGACTAAGAATTGTGCTGATGATGTGCAGAAGACAGTAACACATCCTGAAAGGGGAGCCCTTTGTTTGGAATTTGAATTTTGGCCACAGCAAAGCTTTCCAGATTCCTTGCTCCTTACATAATGTGGTAAATCCTGTCATCTGTTTTCTGATAGCATCTACTTGTAAGACTGGAATGAGCAGTGCAAACATTCCTGAAATCTCTTCTGTTTGTCGTACCACTGGGCTTGCAAACAATCACAACTGCATACCTGAAAAAGAAGAAACTGTTTTGAATGTTCACGGTATGTCACTGCAGCAGCTAGAAATGGGCTGCACTAGCTTAGCAGGAGAGAAAATAGGTTGAAGAAAGCTTTTTAAATTCATTTTTAGTAAGTCTCCAAGTTCTATAAACTTTACTTTCTTTTTATTCTAAGTAAACTTGTCCCAAAATCCCTATTGTAACTTGTTTTGAACTTTTTCTAAAGTTTTCCCACTATGGCACTTTAAGATCATCTAGATATTCTGATTTACATATTTAAACTCCCTTGCTTCTCCGAAAACTGCTGATATGCAACAGCTGAATACAAGACGCTATTGATAAATATCTTGAAAGCATGCAGGCATAAGTTAGTACAGCACTTCTGAGCAAGGTAGCTCATGCTAGTTAGCAGTGGAAAGGAAGAGATTTTTGATTTCTAAAAATGCTTGCCTTTCTGTTGAAATGCAAACAACAACAAAACCCAGAAGCAAACAAAGAAAAAACCCAAAGAAAACAGAGAACGCTGAAATTATTCAATTACAAATAATCTCTTTTCACCTATATCATTATTTCTCAGCTTTCAACTTTCAGATTTTCTTTCCAAGTTACAGCCTTGATGAAAGCAGAGCTTTAATCAAAGTAAAACTTCTGATACAGTTTTGCTTGTGACCATAATGAAACATTAGAAAAAAGAAAAAAAAAAAAGTATTATACAAAAATGAAGCAGGTATAGTTTGTACAGGATAGTTGCACTCATATCATTGAAGGGACATTAGCTGAGCTGACTGCAATCATATCATACAACACAGAGCATGTGCATTGGACTGGTGTCCCTTTCTTGAACATACATATATTCTCATATTCTGAGTATACATACACCAACCTTCTCAGGCTGGGAATAATTCAGTTTAACTCCCCCCTGTTACGCAGTGAACAAGGAAAAATCATAAATAAAATAATGAAAGTATGAAAAGTTACAGAATCCACAATTACGGAAGATGAGTCAACATTTAATTTCTTTTCTTATTATTTTTTCTCTCTTAGCATGCATCCAGCTAAACAGCAGCTCACCTGTTCTACTGGAGACAAGTACAAACAATGGAATTAACCCAGTGTTGGGCACCCTAGGTATGCAATACTTATACGTATTATTCTATTTTTAAGTAAGAACTCTGATATAAGACTGGATCCTACATGCAAGTTTTCAGACAAGCTCTTCTACCTATGCCCTTCAAACGAGAGACCTGAGGTAGATTTCTACTGAATTTCCCACTGTGTGTTAGGTCTTTGGTTGGGTGATCACGATTCGAGGCCTGAAAATCTTAGCAATCTTAAAAAATGCTTAACTTTCTCTGTAACGACTGAGGGGCCTAATGCCTGTCCTACCTTCTTTAAACCCATTTGAATATGACTACTAGACTGTCTACAGCTGCTTTTCTCTTTTTCTTTCGTTTGTACAATAAAACATAATAGCTTTGTGAAAAAAAAAAAGATAAAGAAAAGAAAAAAGTAAGGAGTCTTGGACAGTCAGTTTTCTGCATGAATAAACACACTGCAAATTCATAGGATTTCACTCTCTGATGTTTTACTTCATTTAGTGTTTTGATATTTCATTACTGCTAAACTGTGTAGAGCATACAGGAATACTACTAATCTTTAAGATTGCTAAAGAGGAGGGTTTATTTCATTTTTGTGGTAAGCAGTTAAAATTATCTATATACTTTTCTGATTGTGGATTTTTTTCAAGCTTGATTCTAAGAGTGGATGAAAGGCATCGTAATTTGTATTGGTATGCTAAGGACATGATTTGTCCCCAAAGGGTTTATGAGGCTTGCCTATGAGTAGAGAAAGTATCTGAAGTGTAAATCCTTACAGCAGGAGAAAACAATACAAGCATGATATGTGATGACAGTTTTGTATCAATTATGAAACCACCCTAAGGTATATGCTAGCACTTGCTAGGTCACTTTTTTTTTTTCCCCAGTACTGCACAAATTAGGAAATATTTCACCTGATCTTTTCAATAGGACATTAAAAAGGGTGAATAGGCAAAAACCAACTAGGTGAAGCTACAGCACAAGCATATAGGAAAAGAGATTAACACTGGTAAAGTGATGAGAACAGTATCAAATCAGAGCTGAAATCATTGTACCCTTCATCGTTATTGCTGTTACTATTTTTAAGATTTTCACAAAAGAACTTCTTACAAAAACTTCCTCCTCCCACATTACTTCAAGTTGTTTGTGTATTTTCCATCCAATACTGGTAATTGATGGCAGGAAAAGTTGAAGACTGACTTTAGAAAGAGCAAAATTAAGCTATTTGTCACCATGCAGCTAGAAAGAAAGGAAACACAGAAAACTATCCAAGATACATGGCAAAGTAAGAGTAGACAAGGCTTCCTTCTGATATGTTGCTGGTAAGAAAACAGCAATGGGAAAAATAACTTTCCAGGAGACAGCTCAGCTAAATGGCCCAACAGTGCAGATATCTCTCTCCCAACATTTACAGACATTTGAGATGCTCTACCATATGATCCATAAAGGAAAGAAGAGCTAGATCAAAGTTATAAATAACAAAACCCAAATGGGACACATTCAAGGCAAAGAAATATACATTTTTCCAGAGGAAGAAGGTGGATGGATAAGGACATCTTCCAACTACATGGAAGTAACAGAACTGAGCCCAGAGCACCAGGGTTGATCCTGATGTCCCTGTTAAGTAGTCACTAATATTTCTCCAAGGTGATTAGCATTTTGATGCAACTTCAGTCTCCCTGTCATTCCCTTGTGTCTCAACCACTATTTTTGTTCATCATTCCTTCATTTATCCTGCTCTATGAAAAGAGTGAGAAAGAAGAGAATTTTATCCCTTCTGATGCCAAAGGTAAACAAGAAGCTGAGACTGTTAGAGGGACATACAATGGTTAGGGAGTACATGGAAGATAGCACAATTTACTGTCCATCCTGAAACAACTTCCAGGAGTGATTCCATTTGGCCACATTGCTTTGGGGGCCCAGACCAGTGCCATGCTAGGAAAGAGCATCTTTATGTCTGAAAATCCTGTCTACTCAGTGTTTTCAATTCACAGACCATCCCACTTTAACTCCCATAGAAGCTTTTTGCTTTCCTTTCAACTTGACCTCCAAGTTAGATGAAGTTATTCAAGCATGTTTTTCCTCCTAGAAGCTGTCAATCCCTTCCAAGAAATGTCTTCCACCTTTGTAGAGCTGGTGACTCCTCTTCATGACATTACACATACTTAGCTCTGCTGCTAAAGATGTCTGCCAAGCATACAGATAGCAGGTCTTGGTGGCAGGAAGATTCAAAGGAAAGGAGTCAAGTCACTTGAGGATTTTAAAAAGCCTACAGTTTCTTCTTATTTTGAATGACCATGATCCTAACTTTTGTGATCATAAGACTGTTAAATCCTTTAAAGACTGACATGAAACAACCAGGTTCAGTGAAAATTGTTTTTTCATATCAGCTTTGTGTTTTGAGCTTCTGGGCCATAGCACCAGATTGATTTTTTATTTTTTTTTTATCCTTCAGGTTAGCTCAGTCTTTGCTATTATTTTGACAAGCTCTGTAAATAGAAATGTAAGAGTTGAACTCAGTGCAGCCAAGGTAAATTTAGTTTTCAGGTTATACCTCTGCAAAGGACTCCTAATCAATTAATTCCTCTGCCTTGCAAATGAAATTTTCTTCACTTTAATTCATTCCCTGTTCCAGTCTTTTAAGTTATGACTTCTTGTATTGATCGAGTTTTAGGTATTTCATTGAAGATTCTCTTTTAAAGATTCCTTTTGTTAAAAGTTTCATTTCTTTTTGGATTACAGTATAATTCTGCTTTACTAAGGTCTTAGTTCACTGCTGAACCTTGAATCAGAATTGCTTTTATATGTTCTCATGTAATCCAGTCTGCCAGGATGATTGCCAAAATTTGTCCTGTTTTAGACCTAATTTTTGCACACATTTTAATCACTTCCTTTTCACTTTTTAACCCTGCAGTAGAGATGCAGATGCAGGTGCACGCAATATATGATGGGCATTGGTTTGATAAACTAACACTTATCCTTGCTTTTACATGTTGCCCATTTATAAAATGCAGACAAAAGAAAATAAGCGACAGACATGATCTACATTGCCCAACACACTACTCAGTAAGCCTGTTTCCAAAAAAACTAAGTATAAGATATGGTCGTTATTGCAGCATGCTGACATATAGAGATACAACACTTATGTCTGTTGAAATTCAAAATACAGAGATCTCCTGTCCACATAAATTATCATAAATAAATATTTTTAAAAGATCACGAGCAAGCTCATACTTTTTCTATCTGCAGGACATTCTTCACATTCGACTCATTTATTCAGTGTACGTGGTGACCTTTTCTACAGTACATCCTCAGTTTTTAGGTTAGAATAGTAAACTGTTTGGTTTATTTAAGTATTCTGTACTAAAGGACATTGTTCTGACAAGGTTCATACATTGATCTCAATAACATCGATAAAAATCTGGTATAAATCCATTCATTTAGCATCTTTTCATCCTTTTTCTTTTCTTTTTAATAAGACAGATATCCACTTTTTACAAAAGAAGTCTTAGAAAACAAAAAAGACAACAAAATCTATAACCTGTTGCCTGAGCACAACATATGCTTTTCTGAAATTACAAAGCAAATGAAATTCTTGTAATAAATTTTTGACATTCCTGCCAAAAGCTGTGCTTCAGTTGATTATTGAAGTGCATGACACCATTTGTCAAGAGTAGCTATTATTTCTTAGAAATTCTGTGTTGCAGAGACACAAGAAGCTATGGTTTCTGAAAGATGTACACCAACAAATGTTTATATCTATTCATATCTGCAGTCCTTGCTCATGTCTGTTTAACAAAAAATGGCAAGATCCTGCAGAATTCATCATGATGCTGAATTATTTCTTCTGTAACTGTCCAATTAGCATCATGATGCTACCGAGGGAGATATTAGTGCCATATGGACTGCAAGATGCTGAAGACACCTAGCTCTGCCTCCCTCTCATGAAGAACACATAAAGCAGACTTTCAGTGATTCTAATGCCTGATGGATGTGGGAATTTAGCTGACAAGTAGCTGTTTCACACAAAACCTTATGAAGTGAGAGACAATAAAAACATGAGGTGGAAAAGGTCCTTCTGTGCCATCAAGAAAAGCCATTGACAAATGTGTGCAATGCATTCTCTCTTCCCTCCCAAGTGTTATTATTTTTGTCCTTGGTTTTATATGGCTGAACATTAAACTGTTTTATTTTTCCAGTTCCAAGTTCAAGTTCATCCATTTCTTTCAGAATGTTATTCTTAGAATTTCTGCACTCAGTTCTGTGTTGTTTTCAGCTCAGCCACATTAGTCTTTTTTTTTTTTTTTTTCCTTTATAACCACTCAAAACACCTAACTACTTAACCACTTAAGATCAGGTTTGAGCGAGATTCTGGAATTTCACAATTAATCACCTTCTAATCTGATATCTTTCCTATCAGTCTTGTCCATTGTCTTTCCTAATGTGCAGTCACTCAACTATAATCACAATATTTTTCATTTCCTGTTTGATCTCCCATATGCCATCACACAAAATGTTTTACAAAAGTCCGGGTAGGTGAAATGTTAATTCCTTTTGTTTTAAAATTCAATTGACGTAATAAAAAGATTATGAGATTAGTTTGTGAAGATCATTCTTGGACAATCTGAGGAATTTTTAATTCATATTCAATGACACAATTCTGAAGTTTATATATCCTGTCCCCATTATAGCATGATCTGAGCTGAAAGTCTACTTTGTCTGCTAAAGGGAAAAAGAGGACTACTCTCTTAGTCTACTAAAAGGTACTTTGAGTAAAAGCAAGAGTCCAGGAATAAGAATTAACCTTACAAATTTCCAAGGCTAAATTAATATTTAAATCTATTGGGGCGGGGGGGGGAAGAGAGAAATGCAATCCCTGTTTTTCTTAACTGGTCAAATACCTTTATTTTTTTTATTGATTTGCATGAGAGAATTGCATAGAGATGAAGGAAAAAGGCAGGCAATGTTAACAATGATGATAAATTCAAGATGAATAATAGGAAGTAAAATTTGCAAAAAACAGGAATGAAAGAACTTAGGTGTAAACTTAAAGCAGTAAGTTTTGAATCATCACAGAATTTCAAGAGCACAAACATACCCAAATTAAATGATGACAGTAAATATAATAAATAGATTTATATAATAATCAGTAATGTCATAAGCTTTGAAGTAATATACTTTAGGGTGTTTTTCATTCTTTAAATTTCCTTCTGTTAAAGAATGACCATGAAAAGGGACAAACCAAATGAGACAGCTTCCTCTGAGGGTCCATTCAGAAACACAGACCTCTCTAGTAAGGCTCTTACATATTTTGTAGTAGACCTGCGTGCAACACCTTCATCTACTGGCTCTATACAGTCTCAGCATTGTCCACTGAGGAACTGGCCAGAACTGTGCAATGCTTTCTTGAAGGCTGTTACAGCTAACAGAACCCTTAGTACTTAACAGAGACAGGAGAATGTTTCCCTTTGTTCAGCTGAAGATCTCCTGTGGTGCCTTGTGTAGACCATCTGTATCCAGATGCAGCTTGCCTTTTGTAAACAAATGGGACTTCCAGGAACTGAAGCTACAAATTATCTAGGTATTTTTCCTCATTTCTCAGTTGGATTTATTTTACAGATTTAATTTATACTAATGAAATAAACTTTAAAATATTTCTGTGTATCTGTCTTAAAATTAGGCTAATATTAGTCAAATAACACTTGCAATAACGTTTGGAAATCATAGTACCTGCAATGTACTATTCATAGTCTCCCTTAGAGCCACTATTGTGTTAAATGTAATTAAAGAGTTCCTATAATGTGCAATACAGTCTAGGTCAGGTAAATACATAATCAGAGAATTATTAATGGAACTGCAATTAATTAATATGCCTCCGTTGGAGCCATTAAAGCTGATTAATGTTATGGCACACAACGAGAATTTGTAGCTAACAAATCAATGACCCAGTAAACTGTATTTTGCAGCCATTACACTATACCATATCAAAGCCTCATTAGAGAATTTTTAATTTACTGATCATCAGCCCCAGTAGTCATTAGTTGGTCCAGGCTGATGATTCATGTGCATTTCTATGTAAGATAGCACCCTATCGGGGGATAGATCTCCTCCCAGTTACACTTCTGTGAATCAAAGGTAACTCCATTGGAACCAATGAATATACATAGTTTGGGAGACGGAGGAACCAAAAGCCAAAAGCCAAGAAAATGCTCCAAGAGGACAGTCAAGAGTTTTAAAAATTCATTTATTATGCTTACTCAGTAGTTCATTTCTAATGGACTAACCAAAAGGTTTGATTTTCTTTTTAACCTAGAAATGAAACCCGCTCAGAAATTGTAAATATTGGGAAAGGCAACAGATTATACATTTTCATGACTTACATACCTGGATTTCACCTGAGGTTGGGACCTGAATTTCCAGTCTGAAATTGCAGCATTCCTGGGATGCGTTTTACTTGAGACTGTTGACATATGTACTCCAATCTCTTTCTAGGCATAGATTTTGTCTGCAATTTCATTAGCTATTTCTCATTAAAGATAAATATTTCTCCAGTTTTAATGGACTTCAGCAGAGTTACACCTAAGATAATTTTGTCCTAAATGGTTTAATACAGAAAAAATGTTCACAGCTGCAGTAACTGTAAGAGTCCTTTGAGGACAGTGCAGAACAAATATTGTGATCTTTTACAGCCCCAGTCTTTGTCTAAATTCACAAACAAGCTTGCTGTGGGAGGTCACTTGCCTTGAGACCTGTGCCATCCTGATTGCAGGAGGAAAATGGCTCTGGATATACAATTTGCTGGTAGTCAACTTTGTAGGTTTTGTTACACTGCAATCTTTTCAGATTGCATGACTTATGGATCAGTTTCTTGTTTTCTTTTCTTTTTTGAAGCAAAGATTATTATCTGACAGTCTTGCTCAGAAATGTAGATAAGAGTTCATTTCATTTACTTTTGATGTATTGTAGATGGTGTGTGCATTCTGTATTATACATTTATTTTTACAATAGACAGAGCTTAGATCATTGCTGAGAAGCAGAGGATTTACTACATATTGTACAGCTTTTGTTACCCACCTCAGACTTTCTGTAGTCATGGGTTTTACAAGAAGTTTGATTGATGTAGAATAAAGGTATTGCAATATTAGTTTAGATTAGGAAAACTAAATCCACCTTTGAGCTCAAAGTTAAAAGGAAACACTTCCACTGCTTTCCTTTTCTTGTTTAAGCAGAGTGGCAATGCTATTGGGCTAGTTATTTTAGAGATAATTACCTTAATCATCAACAGTTGGAGTGTTTATGTAAATGCATGTGTCAATACGTATTTCAGACCAATAGAACTCAAATTATTTTCTAGCAGGTCCCATCAGCTAGACTGTACTATAACTGATTTTAATTTAAATGATTTTACTCCCACTGTCCTCAGCTGAGCAGTAGATTCATCCTGATGAGAAAAACTTTCAGTATGTCAGTTCTTGACTAGTATTTGACCAAATTTTGCCCATAGTTTACTATGCTGGTGGAATAAATCTTTCTACCTGACAATGACTTTTTTTTTTTTTTATGCTTCTATTATCTTAAAAGTTAAAAAATGATCCATGGTTACTGGAATTAGGAGACACTATTTTATCCTTATGTATAAGGTTTCATAAAGTATTTTAGATGTCTTGCTGCTAGATTTGGCAGAGTCAGGGGACACTCCTTAGTGTCAGGGAAATTTACATTTTTCTTAACTCTTGTTCTCTCTCAACAGATTCAGAACAATTTTCTTAATCTTAGATGTTTGAAATTTTGAGTTTATTCATACAAACTAAAACTTTATTAGTCATTATGGGAAGAAAATCTTTACTGAAATTAAATATTTATATTAGAGCAAAATTCTTAACAGGTGCAGTGTCATTGAATTTCACAGAGTCAGTTCACAGCAAAATACTTAAATTTAGGGTATTCAAAGAAAATAAATGAAAATAGTTGTCTAGCTGTCCAGATTTTCAAAGCATAGCAGTGAAATAGAAATATTGTATATATTTATGTATGTATAAGTATATAAGAAAACAAGATTAATACAAAAAATAATGATTTTCCATAAGAATTAGAGATTTTAATAAACCACAAATCTTAAAAACTGGGATCAACCTCTTTAGAGATGCTTCTTTAACTTTTTCAACAGTTTATGGTTCTGTTCAGCAGAAGTGGAAACCAGGACTGTTGTACTATACACTTACCTGCAAATGATGCAAAACACTTTCTCCATGCCCTAACTTGATATGTTGGGGTTTATCAATATATTTACTGTACTAGTACATAATTATGCTTTCTTTATGTATATATTTTTATTTCTGTTATATTGGTTTAGTTCAATCCTGGTCACAGAGTTCTAATGGAGCTAAGTTAAGGAATTTAATGCTTTGTTCTTACATTTCATACCTATACACCACATTAACATTTTGATTTTAACCTCTCTGTTATCCTTTTTTTTGTTTGTTTGTTTTAAATTGTGAAGTAGTTTTAGAGTACATGAACTGGATTCCCTTTGGATTAAAAGGAACTGGAAGCTATGCTCTGAGAGTACACCTAATAGACTCTAGACATACACAAAAAATTATTCAGTCCATAGGACCAGATGAGAATTAATCCAAAGTTAACAACCCTGAAATTTCTAGTCTTTTTAATAATCGTCAGCACAAACTGTTTTGCTCTGCGTATCTATCCCACTTTATCCTTACTGACACAGAAAACAATTGTGTTTTTTCTTGCTGTGTCTCTAGACTGTAAGTGGTTTTGAACAGATATTTTTCTGTGCTGCCTGAAATGTGAAATGGCGGCCTGAATTTAATAGATGTAAATTAAAATAACTGTAAAGGAAGAATGACAGTAATAATGATGAAGAGAGGAAAAAAGTATTCATACAATCATAGAATAGATGGGGTTGGAAAGGACCTTAAGATCATCTA
>NW_009917864.1:1864-4078 GCF_000696875.1 Nestor notabilis | reverse complement strand
CTTTCCAACCCTAAGTATTCTATGATTCTAACATATTTCTGACATGGAATCGATGAACTTTTATTACCCATGTGCAGGCACACATTTTCTGTGTGTTCAGACAGTGAAGATGGCTTAGAGCAACCATCACTTAAAACTTTCATGCAAAATTTTGAGTCTTTGGTTGTTTTGTAAAATAAATACATCCAACTTCTTTTTCTTTCTCTCTCCGTGTAGGGCCTCTGTTACTGATCTTGGAACAAACAACTTAGTGTATTTCCAAGAAAAATACATCTGTGGACTTGGCTGTTGAGAATAATTGTAAAAAGTTCTAAAGCATTCCATAAGGGAGAGGGTAGAATGTATGAAATATATTGTATGGAGCCTACCTTGAAATGGTAAATATGGTTTTCATTTTACTGTGGAGGTGTAGCAAAGAATAGTAATTGAATACCTTTTTCAAGTTACATATCTGTAATACTGTGAATGGATGTGGAGATCATTAACACTGATTTTGTTAACTGTCCATTACCACTTCCACTTTCATGTTCTGTGTTGTGCATTGTGTGAAGAAGTAAAATGGAATTGAAAACTGAAAGATAGGTGTTAAAATTACTTAAATACATGTTTTTCTTTGGAGAGTATACTTATCTTCATACCCACAAAGTAACTAATTCTCTGTATTATAGAAGAAAAAAAAATTGTTGCCTTGAATGTAATTTAATCTTACCAAGTATCTTGGAACATGGAATAAGCCCCATATATTTCACAATTTTGGGGAAAGTGAAATCACCACCCTTGGGAGGTTAAGAGGTCCAGTTTTTTTGCAAAGTCGTGTTTGTCTTTTCAGTAGTGCTCAGGGCTGTGGTCAGTACTTGGCCAACGCAAATAAAACCTCCTTGGCGCGCACACAGCCTGCAAAGTAACTTGGAATATGCCATGGTGGAGGCAGTGAGAATAGGAAGTGAAGGAGGAGGACTTGACTGCTGCTTTAAGATTACATTCTGCCTGAATGCAATGCCTGATTTGTATCTATTTATTTATTTTCCTCTTTGCTTATCCTGGCATTAGTATAGGCTGATAATATAATCTGCTGTGGAGGTGGGGGGCGAAGGAAATATTTCTCTAGCTTTTGTTAAAGGAAACTTTTTTCCCAAAGACTGTTGGGTAACACTTTCTTTGGCCTGCACGCCCCAGTCATTATTAAAGGCTGCGTATAAAGTATACTATTTTATTAGCATACTGGGTATGCTAATCTTTGTATAGATGGCCTTGTTTTGGTCATGGTGAAATTGGAAAATTTAAAAATATTTTTCTTTATGCAGTTCCTTAAACTAAATGAGGGATGGACAAAAAATGAATTCTTGATTGATCGTAAGTTAAGCTACTCTTATAAGCGATCATTACCCTTTATTTTAACTGTTTACTGACAGCAGCTTTTGAAAAGTGTTGCCTTTCAGTTTATGAAGGCTGCAAAGAAGAACTTTAGTGGGAAATCATTTTTTGCTTATGAATATAAAGATTAGGAATACAAAATGAGCTGTCCGTTTCCTTTAATAAATGCAAAATATCCTTATTGTCTGTTATCAAAGGATAAAAAAGGATTACTTTTTTGAAGTCTTAAAGGCTTTATCCTAGTGGCTAATAACTGAGTATGCTTTTAACAGCTTGAAATACTTCGATAATGACTGAGAATACCTTAAAAATAAATACAATGTAACATTCAGATACTCCTAATTATTAGAACAATACAAGCATAAAAAGGCTTATGATTGTTGTGTCTTTTTCCATGTGCAGTATCAGACTTTTAAGGATTTGCGTGTTTGTCAGTATTCTGGCAGTGTAAAGATAACCCAGCATCTTAATTTTGCCAAGTTGCTGAAGTCTTTGTTCCAGTCTGCTTTACTTAATACAATTTGATCTTGTAGCTTCTACTAGAAGTTGTGGTGTTTGGTTTTTGTTTTCCTTGTAGCTTCTCTCTTTTTTTTTTTTTAATTTTTATTTTTATTGTTTTGTTTGATTTTGGTTTGTTTTTGTTAAAGTTTTTTTTTAGGGAAAGGCATGATTGTCTTCATCGTTCCTGTAACATTTAATTTCCCTTTCTTAGATGTTTTAAATAGGAGATTACTTAGTTATAATTGTGTGACTTTGCTTAAATTTGGTACTGTAGAATCATAGAATGATTTGGGTTGGAAGGGACCTTAAAGATCATCTAGTTCCAACCCCCCTGCCACA
>NW_009917864.1:0-1790 GCF_000696875.1 Nestor notabilis | reverse complement strand
AGCCACAGCTTCTCTGGGCAACCTGTGCCAGTGCCTCACTACCCTCACAGTAAAGAACTATTCTTATACCTAATCTAAATCTACCCTCTTTCAGCGTAAAACCATTTTACCTTGTCTGTCATTACATGCCCTTGTAAGAAGTCCCTCTCCAGCTTTCTTGTAGGCCACCTTTGGGTTGTTTGTTGATGAGAAGCTCAACATCACCCAGCAGCACGTACTTGCAGCCCAGAAATCCAACCATATGCTGGGTTACATCAAAAGGAGCATGACCAGCAGGTTGCAGAAGGGAATTCTACCCCTTTACTCTGCTCTCGTGAGACCCCAGCTGGAGTACTGCATCCAGCTCTGGGGGCCCCAACTCAAGAGGGATATGGGCCTGCTTGAGCAAGTGCGGAGGAGGGCCAGGAAGATGCTTAGAGGGCTGGAGTACTCCCATGATGATAGGATAAGTGCTTCTCATCAACAGACAACCCAAAGTCCTTTTCCTCAGGGCTGCTCTCAATCCATTCTCTGCTCAGCCTCTCTTTGTGCTTGGGATTGCCTGATCCGGGTGCAGGACCTTGCACTTGGCCTTGTTGAGCCACTGGCCCACTGTCAAGGCTGTCCAGGTCCCTCTGGATGGCATCCCTTCCCTCCAGCATGTTGACCACACTGCATAGCTTGGTGTCATCGGCAAACTTGCTGAGGGTGCACTCAATCCCACTGTCCATGTTTAACAGCACCGGTCCCAATACTGACTCCTGAGGAGCACCACTTGTCGCAGATCTCCACTTGGACATTGAGCTGTTGACAACAACTCTTTGAGTGTGACCATCCAGCCAACTCCTTATTCACCGAGTGGTCCATCTGTCAAATCTATGCCTCTCCAATTTAGAGACAAGGATGCCATGCAGGACAGTGTCAGATGCTCTGCAGAAGTCCAGATAGATGATGTCAGTTGCTCTTCCCGTATCCACCAGTGCTGTAACCCTGTCATACAAGGCCACCAAATTTGTCAGGCATGATTTGCCTCTAGTGAAGCCGTGTTGGCTGTTACAAATCACCTCCCGATTTTCTGTGTGCCTTAGCATAGTTTTCAGGAGGATCTGCTCCATGATCTTGCTGGCACCAAGGTGAGACTGACTGGCCTGTAGTTGCATGGGATCTGTCAGAGCACTTGTACTGTTGGCAGAAAAAGTTTATTTCAGTTACTGTTCTGACAGCTATTCCTGTGTGTCATAGCAGTAAAATAGATATAGATCTAATTCTGACCTGGGCTGGAGGGAGAAGATGCTTGTGCAGCCCCACAACTGTAGCTATATTGTAGGACAGATTTGCTGATTGACAGAGGGCAACAGCATCCTGACTGCTTTCTCATCCTTACTCTATCAGACACATGGGGTGACCTGCAAGGAAAGAAGAGTCTCTGGGTCCCTTCTGTACAGATTTAAACTCTGAATGCAGGAGGAAAATCTCTTTTATAGCACTGCCAGCTAGGCAGCTTTTATGCCTTTTTGCAATGAAAGTATGTGGAAGCAATGCTTCTTCCCACAAATGCTGCTGAGGAGTCTGCTGTGATAATCTGACCCTAGGGCCAGATTGACAGAGTGCCAGACTGTATGCTCCAGCTTCATCACTGTAAAGTGGAAGGTATGACTCTATGCCTCTTCCCCCAACACCTTATTTTTGTTTTTTCTTCCTCTTCCTTTCTCTCTTAGCCAGAGACCCCCTGAGAAATACATTGCTATTACTTTGTTGATGTAGTGTAACTCTAATTTGTTAGAATAGAATCATAGAATAGTTAGGGTTGC
>NW_009917863.1:0-40688 GCF_000696875.1 Nestor notabilis | reverse complement strand
TAAAAGAGTGCCTGGAGCTCCAGCTGCTGGAAGTGGAAATGCTCCTTTCAATGTTTCCCAAAAAAGGGGAGATGCATCTGGATGAGGACGCTGTGCCTAGCGTGCAGCGCTACCTCAGAAACAGCGATGGAGCTCTGCCGCCACAGCTCGAATATTCAGTCACTATTGATGTAGGAGAGGCGAAGGTGAGAACTTCCATGTAGATGTGTCCATGTGCATTGTTGCTTTTACTCTGTGCACACAGTTAAAGTCCACCCTAAAAAAAAATGGAAAACCCCCACCTAATTTCTGTTCGTTGCTTCACAATTCGAGTAACAAAAAAAACCACCAGTCTTGTTTTTTATCATTTATTTGGGTCTTTGAGTCTTACCTTCCTTTGGGCAAGAAAGGTTGATAGATTCCCAGATAGGAATAGACGACCAACGCCAGTGGCATGCACAGCATTCACAAGAGTTTAGCCAGGGTTGTGCTTATATCCGGGTTGTTGGTTTACTGATTTACAAAGAGTTGTGTGTTACACACACAATGCTCCCCGTGTGGCAATACGTGTGTTGGACTTTACGTTATTGTAGGAAAATGGCCCTAGTGTTTCTCTCTTTGACCCCTTGCCACGTGTACTGACATTCATTGATCTGTATTTGAAACACGGTAGTGTAAAAATCGCCTCGAATGGCAGAGTGCTATTAAGAAGAATCGCGCACTAAAACAAAGCCAGCCGATGAACAGGGAAGCAAAGCTTACAGTACAAGGAGTTCCACGAGTTTATCCGCTTCAGGACAAGGTTACGTATGACAATGAAGTGATGCAAATACTTGCGTAGAGAACTGAGGTCTGAGTGTGTGAGAATGCAATAACTGGTAATTGAGAACAGACAAACGCAATCTAGAAGCCATTTTCCTTGGAGTAAGGATAACTGAACATCACAACAATTTACTGGGTAATGAGGTAACCTCACGATTATTTGGAAACTTAAGTACAAGCTTAGGTATCTTTAAAACACACCCTTTTACCAGCCTTCGGAGAGAGATTTTATGAACTGTGTAGGGAGGGCTTGTGCAGGAAGAAATTCTTTTCCATGGCAAATTGTCAAGGAACTTGGAGAGATAATTGATCATTTCACAATTCGCTTCTCTCTGCAGGATGAAGCATATGATGTATACTGTAGAGAAGGTCCCTTAATGGTAGCTACACGGGTGCCCCAAGCACTGAGGACATGTGAATCCCCTCCTCCTCTTGGCCCGGAGGCAGGGTTCAGTTGCCAAAGAGCTGAGGTGCTCCATTTTAAGGCACTTTAGGAATGATCAAGAGAAATTCAACAGCCCAGGGTTTGTAGGAGATAGGGTGAGATAATCCAGAGGTTTCCCTGGCCTCAAATGCACATAAATCTTTTTATCCCCTATAGTCCTGAGAATGCTTCCTCTCTTAGGTGAACACTTGCTTAAAATAATAGTAGTAATGCATGGAATCAGAATGGTTTGGGTTGGAAGGGACTTTAAAGCTCATCTAATTCCAAGCCCCCTGCCATGTGCCTCTAATCATAAACACTCTCTCACAGAACTCTTGGCCTTGTTTTCCTGGGGCAGATCCAGCAACTCAGATGAGTTCACTGAGCAGATGTGCGTTTGGTAAAGGACAAGGTTCTCAGAAGCCACTTGCCCCTTAACTGACAGACCTGTCGTTTATCGCTGCAGCACTGAGCATGTGCTGAGAACGTGCACTAGAAATATCCCTAGGGGGTGACTGTGTGTCCTCTTCCCAGCATTACTGCTGTAAACAGCAGAAGAGAGGAGCCTTGCTATCATTAGGTATGTTGGGAAAGTCACAGCACGGTGCAACAAAAGAAAAGCAGCAGACAAAAGAATGGGTTATGGGGACAAAAGGAAAGTGGAGGTAATTCCAGTCTTTAGGATACTGTAGTCTTAATTGCATGTCTTCATAACCTGCCTCTGACGGGGACAAGGAATCTAGCATGTCTTTCAGCAGCTGCAGAATTCATGTTCTTTTTGTGTGTGTGTTCTGGTTTTAAGGCAAAAGTGGAACTGCAGGTACTGCTGCCTCGTACGTACCCTCACGTAGCTCCTCAGCTTTTTGCAAGATCAGATGCGCTGCACAGACAGCAACAATTGGAGCTCAACACTTGTCTCGCTTCTCACATGAGCTCTCTGGATTCAGGTGAACTGTGCGTATGTGAAGCTGTGCAGTGGCTGAAAGACAACAGCCTGCCTTACCTGGAAAACAGCAGGATCTCTTCAGAAAGTGCCTCGGAAAAAGCGGCAGTTAAAGAAACGTTGCGTCGCATGTGGATCTACAGCCACCATATATATAGACAGGAACTGAGGAAGAAGATTTTTGACTGTGCAAAGAAGTTAAATCTGACTGGCTTCTGCCTGACAGGGAAACCCGGTGTCATATGTGTGGAGGGACTCCAAGAAAACTGTGAAGAGTTCTGGCATGTTATTAGGTATCCCAACTGGAAGCATATTTCATGCAAGCATGTGGAGAACATAGAAACGGAGGGAGGCATTGATGATCTTCGTCTCTTCCATGCTTTCGAAGACCTACAGTTTCAGGCACATGGTGATTATGGCCTGAGGAATGACTACCACATGGATCTTGGCCAGTTCCTAGAATTCCTGAAACAGCATCAAAGTGGACACATTTTTCAGATTTTATTTGATGTCGAAGGCAAACTTTCAGACAAGTAAGAGAAACTGTGGAAGGAGTTCTAATTTTGGACAGCAAGAGATGATGCTAACATTGAAATACTGTGCCTTACAGCTACTGTAAAAAGGGAAACTGTTCTGAGTTGCCCCACGTCTTTGAGAGGTGTTTACTTATTTTCTGTGACCCTGGAGTTGTCATTTTGTTGCTATGAGCCATACCTCAAAGCGCTTGCAAGGTGATAAACATCCCACACTGTATCCTAAATTACACGCTGCTCTCTCCTCATATGTGCTGTGTGTTACTAAGCTGCGGTGCAGACCTGTAGTTAACTTCTACGTACAGCTGCGGGATACCAAAGTGCCTGCAGTCACAGTTGAATGTGGTTGCCAATACAACCCAGCTTAAGGAAATCTCACTGCTGCCTTCATGGGTCAAGTGGCTTTTGCTGCTTCACAAAGCACCAGCTCTCACTTCATTCAGCTAATCCATGAAATGCAAAGGCTTGTGTCCGACCCCAGGACAAAGTTTTGCTTTTTAAATGACAGGTGGGGGGAAGGAGAAAGAAGCCAAGTTTCTCCATCCCTTCTATGCTTTGGGTAGTTCCTATACAATTATATTGCCAATACCAGCATCGTTGCAGTCCTCTTCCAATCATCTCATTATGGTCTGGTCATGTTAATAGTAGTTTTTCAGCTGCCCAACTCATGGCATTTTATATTTACATTATTAGGTCAAGCACCTTTGAAATGCAAATGTGTAAAATGCGACAAAGTTTAGTGTTTCCTCTGTTTTTCCCCTATGTTACATAAGGAAATACATGTAAAATAAAGAAAAATTAAAACCCGATATATATTTTATATATTAAATAAAAGTACGTGTAACTTTACCTGTCTTTTCTCTGTCGAATTAGCACCGGGAGACAATTTTCCAGCAGCTTGTAACAGGAGATGATACTAACAGCTCATTAGGCAACGCTTTCCTGTGGGGCAGCGTGCTGAGTGTGTGTATTTAGTGAATTGCAATTCAGTCTTCCAGTTCATAATAGATTATCAATCATGTTTAAAGATCATCCATCTAGTATGCGGAAGAACGTAACTGAGAAGTCCCCAGGAGCTGGGCCTTACAGGATCATTAGCTTACCACCTTCCACTTTGTCTTTGAGCACCATACCATGAACATTGGTGCCAAGCAATAAAAGTGGACTTACTGTTGAGCTGTAGAACTTTGGCCAAAAATTGGGCTCTTCTGACAGCAGCTATCTAAAGACTGTTTCAGTACACTCAGATGATGACTACAAAAATACCAGATAGATACTACTTTATGTCAAATAAAATACAAGGAAGTGTTTTAATACTTCTCTCTTAATAGCAATAGACGAAAACACAGAGGAAGGCAGTATTTCTGGTTGCTCAGAATGAAGATTAACCTGTGTTCCTTCACTGAGGTAATCATCTTGTTTGTATGATCATAACTTTGGCCAAAAGCACAGTGAGGCAAAAAATACCATCAGGCATTTTGCAGTGCGGGAGAAGGTGCCTCTCCTCTTTGGAACTGAGGACCTGCAGGCTGCAGCTGTGGCAGAGCTGAGGGGCTGGACAGATGAAGTTAGTTTTATAGAAGTAATTTCTATAGCATGACAGTAGGAAAAAAGTTCAAGTACACTGTGTTCCCAAAGGGCACACTCCATTTGTCTTGGAGTGGTAATTCTGTAACAAGGAATGATTCCTCAGAGTTTTGGGGGTTTTTTTAGAACATTGATGCATGAGCGAGTGCAGACTCCACATGATCACGACTCAAAAGCAATAAACCAATTTGCATCCAGTCCTGTTGGGAAGTTGCCAAAGGATCAACATTTTCCTTTAAAACAGCACAACAAGCTGGTTTAGAAATATCTGTGCGATTTCAGCCAGAAGGAAATGGGAAGGGCAACACTGTCAGAGGTCAGAAAGCCTGTGCGGGAGGGTGGTCAGGCAGCTTGGAGTTCTGTGGTAAAACTCTCAACTCGAGATACAACCACTTATTTTGATAACAAAAAAACCTCTCAAAATACAGTGTCTCAACGAAAATAACAATCACAATAACCAAACAACACAAATATATTTCTCAGATTAACTTTTTATTTTCTGATGTGTAGTTAACAGGATTTCTTGATCTGAGTTTCTAGCTGAATATTACAATTTAGAAAAAGTTTTCTGCATCTTAAAAAATTAGCTATTCTTAGGCTTTCCAGGCAGGGATGTTCTGGATGTTGTAGTGCTTCCTAGCTGCTGCTAGTTTGTTCATTCTTCATTCAATATTTACAGTTTCACTTTCATGGCTTCTGCAGGCCAGGTGTAGGAGTCGGCCAAAAAGCTGTTGTAATCGGTACTGTAAACCTGAGAGCGGATGAAGGCTTCTAGGTCCTTGGGCTGAGGATAGGTGGAGGCAGTGTTATTCTTGTAGGCTTCTTCTGCGATCTAGAAAGATGCATTAAAATCATAATTAGTGCTGATTTATAAACTATTTGAGTACCTTCAATAGGATTTAAAAGTTGGAATTGGTTCAAAATCAAGCTAAGACTTCATCTTCTCCGGTGCTGACAGTCACACTGAATCCAGGCTAGTGTACAGTGAGGAAGACTGGGAACAGGATGATGTTTGCATTTAAGTGAGCCTGACCCATCCTGCTTTTGAGCAGGATTATGTGTCTTTGCTGTGGCAAATACAGCACTCATCCTCATCCGGTAATATCTTGGCTTTTGTTGTGCAGTGGTGGATAAAACACTCCACGAACGCCAACCACTGCCATGATACAGTTTCTGCTTTGCCATTATCAGGTTACCTGGTTTACCATTGTCTCCAAAGCACTGTAAGAAAAGTTTGTTCCAAGCCTTCACGCTCCCTGCGTATCAGAGAAGTTTATTATTGGCCATAGTTTGATTATGTATTTCTTAAAGGTAAACTCAGGAGAAAAAAATAGTCCTATACAATGCATGGGTTTAATTCTAGAGATGGTTGGGGGGAATACGAATATTTGCTCGCTCTTTCCTCCCCCAGACCCTACCTGAGTGAATCAATTATGCATCACAAGTACAGCTGCAGCAAAAATGAAGTTTAGAAGGAGTTGGAGCCCACTCAACACACCAAGGCAGCCTCTCACGTCTGTAGAACACTTACTAGAGAAATATTTGTCTTCAGACTGGACATTCAGCTATGAAACCAAAGAAGTTTGTCAGACTGGTTGTATGCAGCAGCACTCTTTGGACAGATTGGCTTCAAACTGCATTTGGCAATCAGACAAATGCTCCTACTTTGAATAAAAGGAAAATGGTCTCCTTCCTGCTTGCTCTCTTTAAAACAAATGCTTTGGCTTGGTGAGAAGCTGAGACCCCAAGTTACCGTATTTAGACTTCCCTGCTAGGATTAATCTGAAGTCCAACCTGATTTGACTGAGAAGCACTTTGGATGTTGGTGTAAGAGTTCATCTTCAGGTCTGTGCACATAATTATTGTCATTGAATACGGTCTGAATTTACACCCACGTTTGGTATTCCAAAAATTGTTGAGAGTATTCCACCCCTGGAAGAGGCAGAGGCTATTGCTGGCCTCTTGGGCAAAACCTCTTGGGCTGTATGAGCCAGAGTAGCTATTTGCAAGAATAAAGTTTCAACAGAGATCAGGGAGGCAGAATTGTTTGGTAACATTTTCCTTTCTTCTAGTTGATGTAACATGCACAAGCAGAGGAGGAATTTCTATCACTGTGTTTCTGCCAAACACACAGGCAGTCTGATTTTGCCTGAGGAATCTAGGTAACATTTTGACATCTACAGAACAGTTATTATTTGCCTAAGATGATGTGAACTGTGAGAGGGATTCTTGTTAAATGTACAGCACGAGTGAACTGCAGGGGAACAGTTTCACACATGAGGGCTCCTTGTTGTTCTTTCAAAAGAATATGCAGTAAGTGGAATTATTCACAGCAAGGTGACCAAGAGAGAAAACAGTAATTGAGAAAAAAAGGTCACGGAAGACCAGCAAAATAACCTCCTAAAACGCTGAAAAAACCCTACCCGAAGAACAGAACAAGGGAGGAACTGGGATAAACACATTATTTGAAAGTTTCCTCTTCTCTCTGTGGGTTTAAGTCAGTTACTGAAAATCCATCTGCATCAGCTCAGTATTTACCAGGAAAAAACAACCAACCGAACAACCCCTGGCCCAAACCAGAGCCATAAACAAAAAGCATCCCCTGTAGTTAGTTATTTTGACAGGCCAGAGTAAGAATGGGATAAAAAGGGAATAGTGCCTGGACACAGGGCGACATGTACTCTTTTGACAGGCAACTGATAACCAGGAACAGCCAAGACCTTCAGCTGTGCGCCTCACACGACTGTAAGCCTGGGACCCGCTCATAACTGGTGCACAGCTCAGTTCGGGCTCCCCAGACATAAACCCTTACTATAGTTCCACATCCTTCCTTCTTGTACTTGGATTACATTTACGTTTATGAATTTAAACTCAATTTTGAAACTGCTACTTGTTCCAAGACTGATCGACGTGAACCAACTTCAACTTGCGTGGAGGAGCGTTAGCTGATCACATCAAATGCTCAGTTATGTAGAGAGCGTGGGGAGGACAGAAGCCACGAAAGACTGAAATAAATGACTTACCCTTACAGCAATTTTCAGTGATACTTCCTGAATAGTGACTAACGGAGGGTACAGACGACCTTCCCGTAAATTCTCATCCGAAACTTGCTGAGCTATTACCTAGAAATAAAGCAGACATGTTTAACTTGAAATGCAGATGCAGCTGTGGCTTTATGAGACAGCGATCTAGTCTTAGGCAAAGAAATGGTTTCGCTTTCTCAAATCACACAGATACTGCTTAATCCACCTAGGCAGTATTTTTCACAACCAGCCTTATCGCTAGGGGTAGTTACGCATGAGAGAGAAATTTAGGGAGTCATTGCCCTTTTCTGCCTCAGACAATAAGACTTCAGTAAGTCCATGCCACACACCAACTAGCAAAGAGTTCACTGTGAGAGGAACCAAAATTCCAGCCATCACTTGTAGTCATGCCAAAGACTTCTGGCATTAAAGAAGCACCTGTTGTTCTGACAGTTGTCAAGTCATCCTGTGCAGCAAACAGAGCTGAAACCCCTAACTGTAAAATGCTTTGAATTAAATTACTGCTGGCTCAGCAGGTTTGTTGCATATCCAGCTCACACATCTTGCCTGTATGAGGTCATAACGGTAAGTATGGTCAATTGCAGAACAAAGTTAAGATAAAAGTAAGATTATCCAGGATCTTTCAAGGCCCTGCTGGTCACTGCAGTCAGGTTTAGAAACAGAAGGTCTAATGCTGAATTCTGGCTTGCTGGGACGTTAAAAACAGTGCTGCTAGAAAAGGTCTGTCCGCTCCACTTGAAGGCTGCAGTGGGTCTGTCATCTCAGCCACAGCAAGTAACTAAAGAAATTAGTTACTCTTTGCTTGATTTTTCACCAGACTGACCAGGGGAAACAACATCAGAAGTTCTAATGTACATCCGAGAGGAGCGTCTCCGCTATGGGCTGAATATTCTTGCTTGGTCCTCCCAGCTGGAAATGTTTTGTTGTCATTTCCAGCAGCGAGCAGGTCGGGAAAGCACAGAGAGATGGAGATGTTGTTTTTTACTGTTTACTCACTGGCCATATGAAAAACTTTCTACTACCATGAGTGTGAGGACATTCTTTGCGGAGTGAGGAGAGACAGTGCTTGCACTTACAGGCTTATTTCATGAAATGAATATATACTAAATAAATAAGAAGAAGCACAACAACTTCCTCTATTCCCTTAAAAGGGATCCAACAGATCCCTTTTAAGAAGTAAAGGGTCCTGGGGCTGCCTTTGGGTCTATTGACAGTTCTGCTATCATTAGCTAAAATCTGTTTGTCATTTGGATACCTGAAATAGCAAAGAGCCTTTCAGGGGATCCAGATGGAGATTTGGTGAGCCTGAGAATCAGCTGATGCCAGTTAGCTAACCTGCCTTCTGCCTTGTAATCTCACTGGTAGACTTGAGGGTTCGATTTCTTAAGTGACCGCATTTTTATCTTCTAGGGAGCAGCTAGTTAAAACCAAATCTAAGTATCTTCTGAGCAAACCAAGCACAAAATTCATATATTAAAAATGGTCTGACTAGATGTTGTTTTTAATAGCTACCTTCACTAACATCCTCTACTACAATTCTCAAGACAAATTATTAAAAAGCATGAGGAGAGATTTGTATCAGCAGAATCAACAGAGAAATTTCTCCATCTTGCTTTGGGACAGAAGGGAAATGACTCTGGTGAGGGGATGTCACTTGCCCTTGGAACAGCTGGGAACATGTAGCAGTCACAAGGAAAGGAGGTTCTTTTTACGGTGCAAGCTTGTGCTTCTTAAAACTGTTACAGTTTATAAGCAGTTTCCATTGATATTTAGTACATTAGGCTTGCTCCTGCAGTGTATCCTTCAATTTAGTTTCATCCAAAAGGAAACCAGTCCCCCTCTCCTCCCAAGACCATGCCACACTGTGCACCCAGGTAGAGTCTATAGGGACACCAGGGAGCTGTGCTCCAGAAGACCATTCTGATGCAAAATGGAAGAGTGATACAGAGACACCCTTTGTGTTCCCATCTGTAGAAATCATATACTTTTGTGGAAATAAAACTTAGATAATAAAAGGTTAGAACCAAATCACTGACTGATCCAGGAGTGTAAGGATACTGCTGTGTGGTGTGACCTGTAAAGGGTACTCTGCAGATGGAAGGAAAACTGATCTGGATAGCATCTGGTAGAGCCATGTATGACCCATCAAGAGGTTCTGAAAACACCAGGGAAGTCCAGGAAACACTGTGAAATGAAACTGCTAACATGGCCCAAAGAGAAAGCAAGAAGTGCACTTTGGAGGGGACATACTAGGAAAATACTAGTAACAGCACAAACTGCTTTCTAGAGTTCTTGCTGTATGTGGGAAATGGGACCTTACATACATTGCTTGCAAGCAGCTAGGACTGTGTCCGAAAAGATGCCTGGCA
Source organism: Nestor notabilis (assembly GCF_000696875.1). Lineage (NCBI taxonomy): Eukaryota > Metazoa > Chordata > Aves > Psittaciformes > Psittacidae > Nestor > Nestor notabilis. Next base: position 30,987 of record NW_009917863.1, on the reverse strand, counting down.
ATCATCAATCCAACCTTTCTGACAGAAGTAAGTAGGTACATAGTTTGAATTAAATAGCAAACACTAACGTAAATCCAGGTTCAAAGAGAAACAACAAAGTTCTCTTCTGCAACCTAAACAGCATGCTGGTAGGCGTAGTAGGTTTTTCCATTCCGAGTGGAAATGGTAACAAGAGCAACAAGAGTTTATACTCTTTGAGTATAACAAGTAAAGGAAAATTGTTTACATTTTAATCCGACATTGAGAAATGCAGCAGAGATTAAAAAGTCCACTAGGGGGAGCTAAGGCAACGTAAAATGTGGGGTTTGCTTCCCATTATAGCAACTAGGTTAGTTAAAATTGATACGCAGCCCTCTGAGACAAAACAAGATGTGAGCCTGAATGTGTAACAAGGAGCTTACAACATGAGGTTTCTGCTGTTCACAGTTCAGTGTTTTTTGGAAACATGAAATCTGAAGAAATCAACAGCAAGTTGCTGTTAGTGCGCTGCCACGGAAAAAAGGTCAGGAGTGCTTCTGCTTTGTGATGGGGTTGAGGGGAAACAAGCCACAGAACATTTGAGCAGTGCTGGAAGCGGGAGAGGTAGCAAGCTTAACTATGTAGATGCCGTGCTATTCCTTCTGACATGCTCCCGTAACAGCGTTAAAAACTAAGCAAAACCGCAGCAACAAGCATTTTCAAAGAGAACGACACCTTCTGCATGTGGTCCCTGAAAAACGCTCCTTGAGAACATCAGTTCAGTGGCAGGGGGCAAAATGATGAATCAACATTTGGAATTATTAAGAAAATAAGAGTAACACAGAAAATGTAATTATACCAGTGTATAAATTCACAATGTACCACTGCTTGGACAGCGTGCATTTTTGCTCCTCCTGCTTCAAACAAGAATGGGATAGAATCAATAGGGATATAAAGAATAACAAGGATGATCAAACGGCTATTTTTTTACACAGAGACAAACAAAGTGATAAGCTAGACTTGGGAGAAAAAAAAGAAGACTGAAAGAAAATACATTAGGCAATCCAAGATGACCATTTCTCATAGCGCTATAGGGAACTCAACTCATCAGAGAGCAGGAAATTACAAGAGGAGAGTTTCTTTTCCCACGGAAGTCATAATTAAATTGTGACACTAATTGCCAAACAATGTTCAAATGTATAAAAATGTTTAAAAAGCCACTGGGCTCGTTTATGAAAGATAATCCATAGAGGGATAAAATTTCCAGCGCAGGAAGGCCATATAGAGCAGGCCGCGAGAAGCTAAGAAGCCATTTCAGCAAAAGGATCACTCTGCATTTCCCCCTCTGTATTTTCCTCAGCTTCTGCTACTGCTTCTTTGCACAGGAAGACACTGAGCTAGCTGGATCTTAGGTGCAACCCAGAATGGCTATTTTCATGTTTTAAATTTTAGTTATTTCAAGTTTTTAATACAGAAATTAGCTAAGCCTTATTGCAGAACCTAAATGAAAGGCAGCCGAGACAGGACAAACGGCATAAACCAAGTGGGGGGATTTTGGCTTTTGGAGGACAAATTCTCTATAATGAAAGGATTTAATAGGATTATTTCTGGAGTAACTTAACTGTAGGTCATACATGCCAAGAATATTTCACTAGTTCATAATTCTCTGTCCCTTTGTTGTGTTTGGTAGGACTTAGAAGAATAGGTGATGTCCCTTGTCATCACAGAGCAATTGCCTGCAACTAAGAGTTATTACAGCTCTCACTACCTCAGATTTATTGTCTAAAATCAAAGTTACATCCCATTTTACTTGGCAGAAAGAATAGAACACTGCAAGTAGAATTTGTTGTAGTTACAATAAGCTGTTTGTGACTTTTATTGGATTTAATTGCAGAGGTGGCAAAGCAAGAAGACAGGAGGTGCAGGCACGCAGCCTGGGCTGCTTGTCTTTTATAAGTAATTTGTTTTCTCAGGTAAGCTACTGCTACAATCAGAGGTCTCTCTATCCAAAATGAACGGGTTTGGTGCTTTCAGTTTTGCACCAGCTTGGGTGCTTCCATTTCAAATGGAGAATACTAACCACTATTCTAAAACCCACATGAAACTTTTGATTTTACCCTTCCATTAAAAAAGCCAAGAGAACAAAACAAAAAGCACTTCTGCTTGTGCTCTGTACTCTAATTACAGCTGAGGGCCTACACAGCCCAGCTCCAAGCTCTCACACCCCGGACACACCTTCTGGCAAAGACTCCTCCGAAATCCACCAGTGGTTGCCTTGCTCAGTAACCACCTGTACCTCACCCAAGCCTCACTCACACACCGCCTCGCACACAAGTAAGGAGACCAGATGTGAATGTTCTTAGCTCCAGCTGTGAGGCCAGTAGCTATCCATTGATCTTACCACCAACAGAGAACTTCTGTGCAAGAGAACCCCCCCCCAACATCTCTACATGTCAAACTTTTTTAGGGATTTTACTAGAGCAAGTCAATTGCGTAGCAAAACCTTTACCAAAAAAGTCAGGCGAGAACCTCTACCTCAAGAGAATTTTAAAGCTTCCTTGCAATTTCTGATACTATTTTACTTCCCTGGTACATTTCTCTCTTCAGTTGAATTTCTTTGTTCTGAACAGATTTTTCTTCTGACTGAGTAGACTGCCACTTGAAACACAGTTCAATCCACACATATGCCAGCCACCTTTCATCCATCAGCACTCTATATATAGGAACCATTTCACTCAAACCAAAATGAAGCAACTTCTAGAATGAAATTAGACAACTGTTTTAACACAGCACTTTAGACCAGCAGGCGAGGATCACTGTATCCAACTGAAATTACAGGGGAGGATTTAAAGGGAGGATGTAATTATCCAAAAACTTACGAGATGGATCACTGCCGTCCTAGGATGGTTAAAGCCAGTGGAGACAGTCTGGGCTTTTTACTAATTTTAAAGATGGAAATTGTGAATCTCTTTCTTATAAAGGGCAAGCTGCTGGCAAACTGCTTTAAAGATGCCACAGTATGTACCTTAAAAAAAGCCTTCAAAAATCCATCAATCCATCATGCACTTCTAATCTCTGAGCCTGAGCTCTCTCTGAGAAGGGTGATCTTGGGGACACAGTCCTGGGAGCTGAGTAGCCAGGAACCTGAGCAAGGATAACCCCCATCACTCCGGACAGAAGGAAGCTGAGTCTTGTGAGGCTCATTATATTGATCTTGGTGCCAGCCAAAATCAGAACCAACACAGGCAATGAAAGAGACAGGAAGAGAAGGAAAAGGGAAGGCTCAGATGCAGGAGTGGTAGGGATGCAGTGAGGCTATAGCAGATGAGGAAAAAGATGCTGGACCCAGAAAAGAACAGAAAGTTACAATTTTGTTAGGTGAGAAACAGGAAGACTAACTTATTGTTTTGAGGGATCTTTTGGGAAAAACCAAAACCCCAATGTGTTAAACATTTGATTTCAACCACTGCTCATAATCTAGTTTGAATAAGGGATTCTAAAATAATAAAGGCCAGACTCTTCTCCCATATGTGAAGATATAATCCTATGCATTTACGATGTCATAATCTATGATAGTGGATGTTAGATTTTGAACTTTCATTGGAAGTAGGTGGTTAATGACTCCCAGAACTAACATTGTTTGCTCTCTGTTCATCTCTTGCCCACTGAGTGGAGATAAAGGAGGAGAGATCACATGCTGAGTAACAGCAGAACATCATAAAAAATTGCCTGAAGAAAATGACTAATGCAGAAAAGGATAGAAAAGAAAATGGCAAGAATAATGTGGCAACTGTGTAAAAATGTGGTGAAAGAACCACAAGGCAATAGACCACTTCCACCAGCTTTGACAAGGGAGGTCCACAAAAAATGATTCCAACAGCTCTACTCAAAACTAGCAAAAAGCTAAAAGAAATTAAATCTATTTTTGCAAGCAAAACACACACACAAGTCACCCCAAAGCTGCCAGCATCAAAACGTAATTCCTTTCAATCTAAAAATCAAACCTATGTGCATGTGTATGCAAACATATGTGCATTACCTGTGATAATACAGCACTGAAGTCCTTTTTTCCTTGCCAACCAACAGGAGGTGTGGTTTATGTCAGACTTCTGGACCAAGTATTAACTTTTTTTAAAGTAACTTCTTCAAATAGAGTTTATAAAAACCAATATACCTTGTAAATAAAGACCTTACACAGGAAGCACTATTTCATCAATTTTAAAGATAATGTTCAGCCTTTTCTGTTTAATTGCTCATTATTACCAAGTTACTAAATTAAGGAATTTAACTGATTTTTAACAGTACCTCAGCAGTTGTGAGGAACACATCCTCATCAATATGTTTCAGTCCACATGAAATAACACCAAGGGCAACTCCTGGGAACACATAGGAATTGTTACCCTGTCCAGGATAGAGAGTTTGTCCATTTGGAAGAGTGACAGGATTAAAAGGACTTCCACTGGCAAAAATACCTCGGCCCTAAATTGTAACAAGAAAGCCAAAGAAAGTACATTAGTTGAGAGGACACTGTTGAAATATTTCACACATCCTTTTAAATATTTATCACCTTGGAAGCTGGGTTGCATCTATTTAGTATCTCTGCCAAGAGGGCGTTAGAGCTATTTGACCGAGTATGTTTCAAGAACATCAGGATGCTGATCCTAGAGATCAGTGGCAATTCTCTGTGACTATGTGATGTCAGAGAGTCATGGCTGCCTTATTCAGGTAAGAGCTACCTGTACAGTTTAGAAGAGGAGAAACTGAAAGCCCGCCCTCATTATGCTCTCTGTGCATCTATGTCAGAAGAAGGTACGTGGGAAGAAGGTGTGAACATGGGGCTGTAAAACTCGAAGTGGACAATACTGTCATGGTAACAACGGGTGTGGGGTGGCCCAGAAGCAGCAACAGTGGCTTAACATTAGCTAGGAGGAATATTAGGTCTGGTGTCCTTCAGTAGTATGAATGATCAGAGTTGTGATACCATCAGAGTACTAAGAGATGGGCTCTCAGGGAGACGGAGTCTCACTGCCCCCTGGAATAAGGAGCACCCTGATGGGAGCAGATGCTGGAATCATCAAGTGCTGTTCAAGGACAGCAGAAGAGGCACCTCGGAGGTGACTCACCTACAGCACTACTGGTTCTCCCCAGATCATTCCTGTTATACAGGGAGAGAAGTAATTTCTACAGTAGGCAGTGCAGTTTTGGACTGAGGGGAGTGACTCTATGCCCACAGCCCAAAGGCCTCTGGCTCTCACCTTGCTGGGGAGGGAGCACCCTCAAATTTAAGCTGTGAATTTGGGTGGGGAGGAAAAGCCAACCTTTATTTATACTAGCACTGCTGAAGTGATAAATGCCACTGTTAAATACTTCAGAGGCACTTTGTATCAGAAATATCTATGTCTGTTTCACAGAACGGGAAATGTGCATTTTAAAATATGCCACTGTTGTTATTCAGCTCTTCGGAAGGATATTCTGTTTGGTTTGGTGTCATACAGTATTATCGTGGCCAGCTTATTATACGTTTTGGTGACAGATCAAATACTTCAGTGTGTCTTTTGCTCTGCCCACCAGATGTTGTTACGCATCGTAACCAACCCTTCTTGTAGGCTGCTTCCCTGGCTCTTGTATCGTGCTGTAATTGTGTGCAGTGCAGTAGGGAGTGAGCATGCTAAATTTGTCATTTAAACACAGCGAAACTGTCATTCAGACTGCCCTGTATTTGACAAGAAATCCAAACACAACCCACTGTGAAGGACATGAAGTCAAGTGCTCACACATTTCAAGTCGTAGACTGAATACAATAATAAATGAGCACAATTCTTTTAATTTTCACCTACATTTCCATAATAGAAATCTTTGTAAGAGGAGTCAATCACCCCAGTTCTTAATAAAGAATTCTTTTAAAGATTCTATTTCATAGAATACTATTGAAGTATTTTCTTATTCTGTTAAAGATTCTATTTCACGTATTGAAGTATTTTCTTACTTTAAAGAGTATTTATAACATCTCAAATTAAAAACATGCCACTGTGTGTATATATTACACAAAGTGGTGCAGTTTAAAAACAGACACAAGGCTTTAATGATTGACGTTTACTGATGCTTTGGTTATAATAAAGATTATGAGTCTTGCCTGACACCAATAAAAGCTATTAGATGTTTTTATGAGGGTGCAAGCACGTAGTGACTTCAGTGAAATTGTCATGATAAAATCTGAAAGACCTCTTACTTAATTTAACCCACTTTCTCTACACACAAAGACATGGTTAGTACTTGCTACTCCACCCTCTGTCTTCCTCCCATTTTAATTTCAGTTTTACTTTTCACTATGTACACTGGAGAGCTGTTAATCTTTGCTTACCTCTGTATATTTGTAGCACTGCTCAGCAGTGCATTCTGCTTTGCTGGTAGGATTGCTGAGAGCAAAAATAATAGGACGTTTGTTCAAAGCAGCCATATCCTGAAGAATTTGTTTAGTGAAAGCACCACCAATTGCAGCAACTCCTAAAGAAGAAAAACATAAACAGAACAAACAGACAAATTAAATCAGTTCAATCTTTTTTCCTAACATGTGGTTAAAATGAAGTTTTGTATAAAAGATTCCGCAGAAGTGAAACATCAGTATTATCCCTAACATAAGGCAGAACCTATTCACCCCTGTACAGTCTGGTGAATTTCTCACTTCACTTTTCTCAGGCCCTTCATATATATTAGAAATGTATCACCCAACCTGCAGTTAAGTCCAATAAGGAATAGAGAGGTTCAACTCTGGCTCCTAAAGTCTCATGCAACAGACTGGATAGTTTCTCCCAAAATCCAGTCTGTCAGATTTCATTTTTTATTGATGTGATGAGTCAAGTCTCTTCTACAGCTGAACACTCTGTCACTTCCAGCCTCAGCGGATGAATAATCCCAGTTTTGAGACTAAGGCTTTCCTGACAGCAACTATTTTTTTAATACATCCCTTTGCATCCCACCAGACATGCTCCATACAGTCCACACTTAAAAATGCTTTTCACAGGGACTAAATGCCAGTTTTCCAACATGAAAGCATCTAGCTTAGGTTGGATTCTGTTGCATTGCAGACATGTAGCCAGTATCATGTCTTGGACCTCAGAGGCTTCACAACCAAGAAGAGGTGTGTGAAGTTTTTGAGATGCCAAGTATACCTGCATTTCTACTTAATCTACAAGAGCTGGGAATCCAAGGTTCAGGTCCTTTATGTCCACACCTTCCATGGAAAACAAATAAACAGACCTTGGAGTAAAACCAAGAATCTTTATTTTGGGGGAGGCCCCTCTCACCTGGCTTGTAGAGAAGGTAGCCCCTTTCCTAATGCAGTGCCCCTGATGCCTGGTACCCCGCTTGGCTTTCCACACAGCACCCCAGTTTTAAAAGCAGGAAAAAGCTGTTTTCCCCTCTCTTGGGGGAGTGGAAATGGATTCAAACTCAGGCTGGAAGAGAAGAGACTGGAACTCGGGTCTCTCTCTCGTCACTATGCAAACAAACCTCTCATCACTCATGCTCAAATGAGTATCCCAACATTGTCCAGTCTAAAAGGGCAGGTTGGTATCTGCCTAAGGACAGCAGAAGGTACCCAGAGGGTAAAAGGGGTCCTCACCTCACAGAGCTGGCTAGAAGGTCATACATGCTTCAGAACCAACATTTCTCTAAGGTATCTCTGAGTATTTTCTGACTGCTTCTATGTGAAGTAGTGTCTCATCTGTCACATACTATTTTTTGCAAATCTGAGCTCTCTGTCAGATGTCCATTCTGTGAATGGACAAGCATGCTTAGATGCAAAAGGTCTGCTAGACCAGTTGGGCCACTGTATGTTTGATGAACAGTTGTGGCAGTCACCATTTTGACCCACTTGTATAAAAACCTGGTATACACCTTAGTTGCTGGTTAAGTATCTGCAGTTGCTAAATGTTTAATGTCTTCTAAAACTCTTTCTGGACAGTCAATAGTACAAATGACAACTATCTTCAGATATAAAGTTAAACCAAAATGTTCTGAATAATCTCACTGCCTGTTTCTCTTTTGTCTTTCCTTTTAAAATTGAAATTTCTTACATTGGGTCAGGCTAAACTGAGGCTTTTCCTTGAGCCATTGCAGGCAGTGAAATGTATATGAGGATTCTCTGAGGCAGAGTTAAGTAAAACATTGGGAGAAGGACTACTAACATATTTCCCCATGACTCCTGCTGCCCAGGGGAAGATACTGAATGACTAGTCACCCAAACGAAATAAAAACCAGTATTAATTTAAGATGCTGTTTCTGTAATGTAAAATGAAGAGCCTTCATTATATAGTATGGATAGGAGAAAGTTACCTTGAGGGAAGGTGCTTCATAGTTTTATATATAAAAATGATACACAGTAGCATCCCCTTTTCCTGACAACAAACCTTCCCCAAGCATCCACATACCTTTATCTAGATAAATATCACAGATCGATCAACCTATTCTTCTGTTCCACTAGCTTTTTCAGCCTTGTATTCTACCAAATAATTTCGATAGATTACTTGGTCTCTCTCTTGCAGTCATATATCTATACAGCATAGAAAAAATAAGCTTCATTTACCCCACCCATGATCACTGCTGAAAGCAGATTTTACTGAACAAGGACCATGTGGTCTACACATAGTCGAAAAGGTAGCTCTTAAAATGTAGGATAATTTTCACTGTGGCATTTCAGATTTTCCAGCATGCGATGAATGGTTTTACTAACCAGACAGATTCATTTTCAAGTCTTACACAGAGTACTTGCAGTTCATTCCTGAAACTGTCACTGAAATAACAACCAAACTACAGAGAGCCCAGCAATTCTTTACTGACATCACAGTCCTGCAGCTTTTACAAAAGAAAAAGTATTTGTAAAATCTGTGGTTTGGTCTGCATAAAGCACTGGTAGCTCAGGACCTAAATATGAGAGGGAATAATTCAGATACAGCATGCTCATATTTGCACAGCCTTATATGTGCTTAGCACAGTTTTCTCAGTCTAAGTTTGAGGTTATTTGTATTACACTATACACAGAAGTAATTTAGGAAGGTGATAAGGTTCTTCATCAGATGTTTAAACCAACGTGGATTATTCTCCCTGTAAAATGGATGGCTTGGAGTGAAAGCAGTGTTACATGCTTGGATAGTTACTATTTGTTCAGTTGCTTAATAGAGACCATTATGCACTTAGTGTTTTCTAAAACCACACAAAGGTAAACTCTGTTCAGAGGAACTTGATCTTGTCTTCAGACAAAGCCACATCTCCATTTTTTTCCAACAAAGAATAAGGTCATTGCTTTAAAGTAAAAGGAATTACCTATTAGCACAGATGGTTTTAGATCTCTAACGATATCTTCTAGATTTTTCATTTCAGCATGTTCATGGGCAAAATGCTGTTTCTCAGATGTTAGTGAGGCACGACCCTGAGCAAGGGAAAAAATATTTATTATAAGCTTAATGGAACTCAATATCCTGGGATAAACAGTTCACGAAGTATCTGGTTTAACATGTCCTATTTTCATTTCTACTTTTGCATCTATCACTAAGTACCATATTGGACAAAGTTACACTGTGTACAGCTAACACGTTCAGGATAATTTAGGACTAATCTATTTCTCTAACCAGTAGGTAAACTAAATTCAATATTTTTACTTCAAATGAGCAACAGCTGTAGAACACCACTGTGTTAACAGTTATGGGAAAGCATAATTAATTTCTTCTTTCAAGCATTCTTAATGCTATTTTACGTGATAACATTTGGCCAAATGCTTAAAGTTACCAATGATAAAGTATAAATATATTTATATAGCAAATGGATGCGCCAGAGCAAGGGGGATTTGTAACTCAGCAAAACAAAGTTTCTCCTATTTTTTCCAGCTTTTCTCTTGTCTGAAAGAATAAAGACTGTATGGGGGGGGAGTATATAGACTATAGGTGAGCCTGTATTTTGCTCCACATTTTTCATTTTTAACTTCTTCATTCTTAGGTATGGAATAAAAATAACTCTAACCAGATGTCTGCTGCACCGTTTTTGGATTAACAAAATTGACACAGCTGTGAAAAAACTTCTGTGCTGATCTACACTGGCAATTTCCACCCAAGATGCCCGACAACGTTTCCAAGTGGAATATGACAGATGCCGGAAAAAGGGCTAAAGAATATCGTTGACATTGACTGGGCAGCAAATGGTGTAAATAATGTGGAGTGCAGGGCAAGAAAGGACCAGAATTTGTGAAAACTGTATTAGTTGTCTAACTACATGGACCTCTCTCTGTACACGGGCATCTTAAAACTTCAGCTGAAGAGTTTAAAACGCATATACCTCCACCCTTCATTTTATTCTCATGCCTGCAAAAAACATCACTGCAAAGGCACTCTTCAGACAGTGCCAGCCCGGCAAACATCCTACAGTGTCAGACAGCAAAAAGCAGATTATACAGATATATAGGGGAGTGCACATGGAAAATGGAACACTAAATATAATTCTGAGCGAATAGCCAGAACAGACATGTATCATTTCCCCAGCCACATCTTTTCCAACCGATAAGATGAAAGTTTCCTTAAACTCAGCAAGTTAATTAAGACTACACTGAAGTATTGGAACAGAATTAATTCTATAATTCCACCAAAGTCTATGAATTTGACAATTTTAGCTCAGTTTAGGGCTGTGGATACTATCGGATTCAAGTTGGGATTAGTTTCTTAATAGCACTTTTGGTTAATTTTAACAAAAACAGCTCTTCTGCTGGTCTTTTGGACAGCCACCGCAAAAGCTGGGAGACAGCAGGGAAGGACATTTTTCATTTCCAGCTGCAAGGAAAGCATTTCTATCCCAAAGGTACCACAGGAAGCCGTGGAAGGCTGCTATGTGGTTGGGGCTGACTGAGCTGGTTTGCCCCACAGGATGCCCACTTATCCTGGCTCACCTGTGATTACAAGGAATTTCCAGAGATTTCTCCTGTTCTACAGATTTTCGTATGTGACCAAATTACAGAGTTTTTAGATTAACAGGGTTATGCCTGGATGGGCTTATGCAGGTCTTAAGTGTTCTCCTAGAGCAAATAGCACAAAAATACTGTGATATGGGAACTTGGTTTCCTTTGTGGGTAAAATGTGAATTTCTGAGCCTCGAGAGAATGCCACAGTATTACGAATTTTTGGCATATTCACGCTCGAATCATTCCACCAAGACCCATTTTGAAGTCTGCCGTTTCCCAGCATCCCAGCAGATGTCCCCACAGTCTACACACATGGTTTAAGCTGCATCTCAGTTAACGCAGGACTTCTCCTTAACATTTTCAAGGGAAAAATATGAAGTTCTCTTTCTAGTCACCAAAGGAAGAAAAAACGCATTTATGACTTCCAGGCCAAAAGCTTGTTGCTAGGAATAATTGAAAATGATATAATAAAACCCACTTTTCATTCTAATTGGCTGGTTGGTTGAAATCAAAATGCTCAATGGAGCCCGACTTGGAGGCTGCTGGGGAGCCAGAGATGGGTGCTGTGGGCCACCACCCGATTCCACACTGCTTCTTTGGTTGGTTCCTTAACAGCTTATCAGGCTGCTATTGAGGAAGCCAGTTTTTGGTCTGGCCTTAAAACCTCATCGCCCCCCAGGAGACTGCCCTGGGCTACCAAGTGAAAAAGGTATCACCTCTAAGAGCTGTGACCAGCTCATTCTTCAGGCTGTGGCAGGCTGGTAGCTCCTGAGTGCCTCCAGGATCTGCAGATCTGGGCAGATCTCTCAGGAAGGACTCAAATGTTTTTACCCTGGGCATTAACAGCTGAGAGGCCAGGCTGACCTCTCAGTGGAGAAAAATCTCTTTTTCATTTTTAATGAAAACAAAGTATCACAGTCCTGCTTGAAACAGTTACTTCCTTACACAGCTTTACACTTGATTGGCTTTTGAGGAGGTACTTCAACATTTTTAAATTAAGATAATGGCAGAGCTGTTAAAACCATTACTGATGCAACACCAAGGATTCAAAGCCCCATTTTCTACTGACACTGATGATCATCTCTCATTTATTTAGCTGCAAAGGAGCACTCAAACAGTAAGATGGATGTGATCCACTTCAAGCCTTTCTGGGCCACTGGCTAGTGAGACTAGCGCTAGGTAGATGGGGTCAGCTTAGGTCAGATTCATTTCTGCCCTATCTTCATTTCTATCTGCCCTTAATTTTACACAAGGCATCCTACCATTCTTAACAAACAAACAAACAAAAAATCCCCAATCCAAACCCCAAACAACTTTAAATTTATTTCTTTATTTAGCTTTGCTCTGAATTAGCTTGATCCTATTAGTCAGAATGAATCATGTCTCCAAGTCAGTATTTTTCTCGTATACTAACTAATAATGAAATATGAAATTCTGTGGCTTAGCAAAAATAATAACAACTATGTAAATAGAGATTTTTGCTTGGTAAATGCTTATAAAAGAAATTTCACAGTTAGCGTTTGGTTTTTTTTTTTAACATATATTTTTAAGTAGATGGTCAGAAATGTATTTTGAAATTAATTCAGTGATCCTAAAGGAGCTACGTAACACTTCCCTAAAAAACATGTGCAAGATTTCAAGACAAACCAGTTGATTTGGCTACAAAATGCCAACGATTTAGAGAACTGTGCTTTAGATAGTGGGGTTATTTTGCCTCCAGATTGGCAAGTTCTTAAGTTCTGCTCTCCACAAAGTAGAGAGGCAGCAGCAAGAGCCCAGCTAGCTTTCCACCGTGCCCTGCCAACAGGGCAAAGCAATGACTTTCCGGAAAGAAACAATTGAGTTTTGTGCATGCTTAACCTCAAACTAAGGGGTTGCCTGTGCATTTAGTACCAGCTTCCAGACATCCACCCCTGAATGCCTATAGCTGGAATAAGAAAGCAGGGAGTTTTTGTCAGCCAGCAGAGAAAAAAGGATGGCGCCGAAATGCAGAAGTCTCAGCTCTGGATTTGTGTATTTTCCCTCTTGTCTCTCTCCTGACGCTAGAGACATGCAAAGTGGATGGATCTGCCAGTGCAGAGCTGTTCTGATTAAAAGATACTCCAGAAGCGCAGAACCCATCTTCTGACATTTCCATTTCCAGCCCCCAATTAGGTAGCTTTTGTACTCTGGCTATCTGCTGCTAGGAATGAGCTGTAGAGGATCAACACAAGGCAGCATAAATCAGAAACTACTCTGGTCTGCTTGTGTCTCTGTAATCCTAAGACACTAACACAGCTCACAGCTCACTGATACTTCCCTTCTTCTAAGAGGAAAAAGAAAAAATTAAAGTAAACCATACTAAGAAAGCATTTATAAAAGCTCTGGGGTTCTGTGGCTTTCTGTCTCTGAAGCTCTTTTAAGTAGAAACATAATCTTCAGTCATATTCATATTTGTCTTCTAAGTCCACCGTCTTGCTCTTTTAGCATTATTAAAAATTCATTCATTCAATGAAAAGGGCTCAGAAAAATCATCACTCTCAAGATGTGCCCTTTAAGTACGCTAAATCTCAATACATCTCACCATTTCACTGAAGGACTTCAGTGCTTACCATGCAGGGGAGGAATTTTCCCAGGGGATCCTATCAAAGGATGCAATTCACGGTTGTTCAAACAGCAGAATGAAGACTCATCTAGGCCGGATAGCAGCTGTCTTAAATTGCTATATGTTTTCTATTACGTAGAACAAGCACCTTTCCTGCACCTTTCCCAAATCCCAAAAGAAACACTTTTACACTGAAACCCACAGATGAACTAAGAGACTTGACCAGATACCTGTGCAGCTATTCAGAGGGGAAGATACAAATTCTTTCATTAGGAGGAGGAAGGTAAAGTTAGAAAAAGGAGCTATATATCCTTCTTGCTTTAGCTTCCCACAGATGTTTAACATCCCAAGAAAGAAGTAAAAAAAGCACCAACATTTCATTACACAACTTTTTGCAATGCTATGTATTCTTACATTACCTCCTAATCTTCTATGGAATAAGTTATTTGCTAGGGGCATTACAATAAATTTGCTTGAAAAAGAAAAAAACCCAACAAACTACATACTAAAGTATCAGGAAGACAACCACGGTATCTTCAATGCATATTCAGGGTGCCTGAATAAACTATTCAATACACCTTCACTAGACTGCTGTGGGTGAAGAATATTAAAAACACAGAATAATAAACCTTATGTCCAAAGACTCACTGAAGATGCGAGAAATTACTTCAGAGGGCAAAAGTACTGCCTCTATCACAGTATTAATTTTTACCAAGAAACCTATAGGATACTTTGGATTTGAACAAAAGAGAACAAAGCAACCTGAAAACAGGTATGTTGCCCTATTAGAAGTCACCATGGTATCTCCAATGGAAAGTAATGTGAGCTGAATTTTTTATTAGCAAACGAGCTACAATGTGGACTGTGTTAAGTCAGCAGATGAAGTACAGAGATAAAGAAACAATAGTAGCATTCTCTGATGGTGACATTATGTATGAAAGACCTTGGCAATCCTAAAATGTCTATACTCCCTAATGGATGAGCTATTGGTATTATGTATTATTATTACAAATAGTAAACCATAGTCACTTGGGCACCAGGACCTTTAATGCAAGAAGCAAAAGTTAGTAACAGGCCTCAGTAATTAACAGTTTTATCAAAAACTGCTTGTATTCTGGATTCGAACTGAAAGCAGCTCACAGCTTCAGGGTGGGTTCTTCAGTTTTTCATTTTAGTGGCTGATCAACAGCAGAAGCAGCAAAGGAGATACTGGGATCAGGCTTCAAGCAAATGTGCATCACAGTTTCCATAGAAAATAACTCATATCATCATATTATAGAACCAAATTGAGGCTCAGATAACAAACAAAAGCGACCCATCAGGAAAACCCTGAGAAAATTTATAGAAAACAGCTGTAAAAACAGGAGACCAGACTGCACAGTGGGATATTACAAAACAGAAGGCAAGTCTTACAAATACCTCCAGTGTGAAGCCTAATGCCATGGTCTGTTTAAGCTGGTCCTGCCAGGGCTGCCCCACGAAACCAGGGCTGAAGAGCAGAGTAGATTTATGTCAGGGAGGTGAGAGAGGCAGGGTTGGAAGCTCTCCAAGATTTGCTCTCTCCATCAGCTGGGAGGCAGCTGAGAATAAGCCAGAGCACCCTGATGACTGCACTGTCCCACATTAGAGGCGGCGCTGGCACTCGTCCCGTCTCACAACCAGGGAGGCACAAATCTATTTATATAAACACTTGCCTCCATTTGACTGTGTCAACTGCGGCTTGTTTAAAGAAGAAGACAGAGATCAGCACACAGATAAATTAATAAATTCATTTGAGGTCCTTAAATAACTGAAGACATGAGAACCACAAAAGCCATGAGAACTGTAGACCAAAGCAGTCCATTAATAAGTAGAGAATTTCCAACTGCAAACATTTTGGGTTTACTTGTATTTTTCCTGTGATTTTTTTTCCTACTGCAGAGTTAAGAGCAAAACAAACAAAGAAGGAATTGTTATAAGCATCAAGGAAGAAGGGGAAAAAAGGATGTGGTTAAGAGTCATGGGAGAAGGTGGTGAAACATCTCCCGACTGGGAGATCATCTCTACATGGCTTCTTATTTCTTTCATCACAATTAAACCCATGGTCTAAAGGTTGTTGATGAACCATCTGGAGGGCTTTAGGCAGGGACTGTAGACAGTGCTGGGAGCTGAGAGACCTCCCTGGGGAGTCCCCCAGAGGCATGAAAGGGAAAGGACAAGAGAGGTACAGAGGGCGCGCCAGGAGAGGACAGGCCAGGCTGCCCTCCCTAGCCAGAACTTCACGGTAGAATTGATGGTGGAAGTACGGACTCCTGCCCATAACTGTCAGGGGTCACTGAAGCACAAGGGCTTGCAGGTGACAGGCTACTCCTTTGCTACCTTGTTTAGGAACCAAAAACAGAGATACACAGGCCCTCCCAAATCCCCACATGGAGGCCCTAATTATAAAGGGACTGTGCCTCCTGATCAGGCCCATCACCTAACAACTGAAGGTGAAGAGAGCAGATTAAAACCAGACGAGGCAACTTCGACATAGATTTAATAAAGAGTTTGTTGCCAACTGGGTGAAAAAAAACGCAACATTTTGAGGTGATAATGTCATAATGGTTGGCAGTAAAAGATACGATTTAGGTAAGAAATGTAATTCTGGTGTTGACTTTAAAAGACATGGTTAGAAGATTAGAGGTGTTTACAATTTATAAAATACCCTTCCCATGCGAATAAGCACACATGGTTAACAGGCAGGACAAAATTTATAAAGACCATTACTTGGAGAAGACAAGCTCTGAGAAGCTGAGCAAGTCAGGAAGCCACAGAACAACAGAAACATAATGGAGCAAAACAGTAACTCATTTCAATGAATGAACAGAGCGTGAGCTAAAGAAATCATCAACCATCTGAATTAGGTTACCATCTCATCAGTACATCTAAAGTACACAGTGTCAAAGAGGAAATAGTTACATGCCAGCAAATTTAACACCTGAATTTTTGGTGGTGTCTTGTTTAGAGAAAATAAAGTGGATGTTCCTTGAGCACACCCCACCAATCATCCTTTGGCCTTGTCCTCACTTGTTTTCATACATTTCTCACCAAGTATGAGTAATGCCATAAGCATTCAAAGACAAATTAATGTGCTTCCTTTCTATAAAACTTATACTTCACACAGAACAAGATAAATGCAAGATGAAACTGCACAGATTAATTCCCCAGATATCAGCATAACTGACAAAGAAACAAGGATTGCTTCGTTAGGCTAGAACATGAGTTACATATGGCAGGAACTGCTTTAAGTGATTGTGGCGCCTTGGAGATACCCAAGACTCAAATAATTTTTTTTGGCTCAAAAAGTCCTAGCCAGTTGCAGTCAGCCATAATGAATTGATGAAGGACAAAAGTAAAGAGTCAGAATAACTGACTGTCGGTGAAAGGAAAGTTAGAAATAATCAAAAGTTAGCAGAAGAGGCAGACATAATATTAAGCAGTATATGAAACTTAACATTAAAATCATCATCAGTATCTAGAATGAAATCCAAAATGTGAAGAAAGTGATTATTGCTAAAATATAAGAAAATTCAGTAACAATCAGACAGTCTGGATGGGATTCAGTTCAATTTAAAATTCTTGATTGTGAGCTCTAAAGGCTCTTCCACATGTTACATGAGCTCTGCTGACTGTAATGAGAGCGACCACACCTATTTGGCACTGAAATTCTGGTATCAGTCCCAAATTTCCCAATTTCTCTTCCATTCTTCTCTAAGCAAAGACTGAACTATGTATATTTACAACCAGGGATGCACAAACAATAAACTTTAATCAGGGTAGTATCCACCACCAGCTATTTGATTGTGAGGAACTTTTCCAAATAAGACTGTCAGGGATATTCAAATGTGGAAGGAGAAAGGAAAATGTAAACACCTTAGAGGATTATCTACAAGATTGCTGGGTATCTCCATTCTAATTAATTAGAACCACAGAAACTGGTAAACTTTGGGGGTTGTCTTAGAAAAATCAATATGCTGTAGCCTTCAACTATCAGAACTCAACTGATGTTCTTGTGCTTGCCATTCAGTTTGGGATTCGCTCAGATGAGCTGAAGTCTTACAGAGGACATCTAATCACACGTTTATCACACATCTAATGGACATTTAAAACATAAATCACATGATTAGATACAAGTATTACTGTGCTGAAGTAGAAAGCATAGAGTACAAAACTGTCAAAAGCAACATTGCTCCATGTTGACATACTCTTTAAAATTAAAGATGGCATTCATCTCTATGTGAGGGAACTTCATTTGTGCACTAGAGATTGTGGCATACAAAAATCTAATGCTGTCTTGCAAATGACAGATAAACACTGCAAGAGAAGCATGTTTGGCAGCCCATGAACATTCCCATCAGCCTGTCCACTTTCAGCACATCCATCCTTGGCAGAGGGCAGGGGGTTTCGAGAGTCCCTTTAAGTATTAAAAATACCTTAGTATTTATACCATATTCCTGGTCAGTTCCAACAACCATACTGTCTATTGCCCTACTTTGCACTGCCTTAAAAAAAAAGAAGAAAAAAAGAACCATTTGCAGCATGTAACTGGAATGCTCAGACAATGCTGAACCTCACGAACATCCCTATACTGTTCACCATTTTCTGCCTCTTCTCAGCTACTTGACACAAAATCATTTATGTCTTTGAAGTTCACAGGTGACGATTTGGCCACAAATATAGACAAACATGACACTATAACAGCTTTAAAGAAGACACAAAATGTGTTCACCACATATTGCATATTTATGCATATTTGTGTGATTAACAGAAAAAAAAAGGGAACTGAGACTATGGGAAAGAAAATGAATGTGGGAGATATTGCCCATCAGTGTGTTCACGTGAGTAAATATCTATTCATCAGACAGAATGTGACAATGTGACAGAATTCAGAATTTCAGACTTAAACAGGAGTCCCAACTGCTTATGCATAATCTCCAAGTACAAAAGACTGAAAAAGCAACTTTAAAATAAAACTATTTTTGATTAAACATTAAAATGTCCACCTGAATGCACTGGAGTACTTAAGACAGGCATTTCAAGGGGAGTAATATCTGTTTCAAAAAGCCTTATAGTTCAAGTGGCAAAATTCCAATGATATTAGGGTCTGCAAACCTTTACCCACATTTAGAGAAGAAATAGTTTGAAAAGGTGAAAGCATGCTGAGCAAATTAAAACAGAACTCCCAACATTATAAAGTCTCCAGAACAGAGAATGCAACTATAGGCAGTATAACAAACATAACCTTCATGACCAACTATTTCACCACAACATAGCATAGAAGTTGGTCATCAGACTTGGTTTAATGAAAAAAGATGGTTCAGGGAGCAGGAGAGGAGAAATATTAACAGGAAAATGAAAACACAGCTGCACTTCAACTGAAATTAAAAAGCCATAAAGGAAAAAACAGCCACAAAAGCCTGATAAGTGACTTCATGGCAGCTCTTGGTGAGGGAAGAAGAAAAAGGTGGAAAATGTTTGTGGTCAGGGCAACGGAAGTTCCAAGTTCATTTTTCTTTGGTTTGCACTGGTTGAAATACTACAGAAAATAGATGAAAAGAGAAACAATGTTTAAATCTATGATCATGCACTGCAAAATTAATGATCAAAGGACAGCATGGAATAAAAATGATGTAAAAATATGTTTAGTTGGACAAAGAAATTGCTGAATGTTCAAAGATTCTGCTATTTCTCATACTGCTAAAGCAACTGATCAGTGTATTTCTAGGATTGAAAAGGTCTCTCTCCTTCAAGTAAAACTCCTTTGATCAAGCACATTTTGGTGAGGCAAATTCTATGGGAGTCTCATTGAACAGATTTCCATTGATACATCTCCTCAGTAGTAAGAAACAAAAGTCAGTTTAGGTTATGCAAAAGTGGGTTAACTGGTGATCTATGCCTTTGCTTGGTAAATCTTACTTTTGGAATAATGAAAAAGTTTCCAAAAACGGAGTCCTTCCCATTGTACAGTTTTCTCACAAATCTTCCTCATTTTACTTCTCTTACTTCATTTGTAAGCATTTGGAAAGTCCTTCAAGTCTTGCAGCACTTTTCTGCAATCAGCTAAAGCCAAAATAATTTCCTAAGCTGACCTAAGTACAGCATTTCTCCCAGGCCAGAAAAAGGAACCAGGAAGAGCTTAATTATTTACTTTCTGTATACATGACTTCCCAGCAGTTAAATGACAAGCTTCAAGAGGTTTACACTCTATTTTCCTTCTTTTGGGGGAGGGCAGTTTTGATTTTTTTTTACTTTTTAGGGGGCACATTTAGCTGCAGAAGAAATCCAAGAGAGGATCTGCAAAACTCTAGACGAAGGATGGGTTTCCTTATACCCAGCTCAGGACCTGCACTGAAGTATCTCCAACTTCTAGGTCCAGCAGGCTCTGCACTCAAACACAGTACAGCCATAAGCACCCACCCGTTCTCAAGCCCCACAGGACAGCCAGAAGGGAAGACCATCACTCCCAAGTCTTCCAAGAACACCAGCAATGACCTGAAATGTGCACCGTCAGCTCCTGCTGATGTATCAACATCTGGCCACAAATTCAGCCCTAATCTATCTCAGAGAGCTGTTATGTCTGGCTATCACAAATAGTTCACAAATTCATTCCAGGCAGAACATGAAATCCAGTGGACTGCTTTTTGGACAAAACCCAAATTAAAGCCCCACCAAGAAGAATAAGCAGAGGAAAGGAACTTTGAGGCTATGGGTGATGCTGATTGGTTTTGGCACTACTTCAGAGCGTTGAAGCTAGAAGACGGTGAGGAAAGTATATAGTCACCAAGTCACTAAAAATTTAGAAAGTGTGAAAAGAAAGAGTTGCTGTGTACCAAGAGCAACAACCCAGCTTCTCGGCTGAGTAGCAAATTAGCAGTGAGAGGTGTAAATGAAGCAGGAAGAAGAAACGAGCAGGAGAGAAGAGCTAGTTAACCACCTTGGCTGGACAGACACGCAGCCAAGACCTGTTTTACTGCTTTAGGGCCTAAAGTTTCTATACTTCTCCCCGTTTGTTTCCTTAACACCACCAGGAATGATTTTAGTTCAACTGTATTATTTGATAATCCCAGTCTCTATGGCGAAGGAAATGTGTGACACACCATTCTTCTTAGGCAACCCCTAGGTCTTGGGCATTCAGTCATCTATGTTTGTATGCAAAAGCACTTTAAGACTATTAGATGAAAACCAAAAGGATTAAAACCACTCATTAAAACAAACACACACCAGGGGGGAAATAAGAAAGTGTCATATATAGTAGGAAATACCAACATTCTTCTGTACCCGATCAGACTACTTTTGTGCTTTCTGGCAAGGGATGTTCCAGATGACCTTAATAATACTCTCCCATCTCAATGTCTATGATCCTACTATTTTCCCTTTAACAGTATGAGTGAAAAGTGCTGTGATCCTGTTCAATAAACCAACACAGACACTGACTGAAGAACGCATGCTCCAGGAGCAAAGGTATGTGAACTACAAAAGATCTTAGATATTAGACAGCTAAAGAACACTGCACAAGTGTGCAGTACCAACAAAGATGACCATAAACACAGCTAACCAAAGGCATGGTGGAAAAGCAAAGCCAACTGGCCTCTGATCCATTTCTTTTAAGTAGCTCACAAACCATTAAATACATAACCACCTCTTAAAACATACCAGTTTCTTTATTCTGGCACATGGAATTCATATGTTTCTTTATTTTGGCACATGGAAAGAATGAGGTAAGGGTGACTGATGAAGTCTCTCAGCAGCTTCAAATTCTGACCAGTGTTGATAGCAGTACAGACCACAACATCTGCCACATGAGCTAGATCACTGTGCATAGATGCTATTTGATGCAATATATCTCACTCCTTACATAAGGACAATGTGCTTGCAATCCCAGTAATGTATCCGTACATCTTTGTGTGAGACTGCGCTAACAAGTAAGAGTTGCATTAACATGGAAAGTATTAAATCCACAAGTTGAACATTTCTTTCCTTACACGTATTTTAATGAACTGCTGAAAAATTCTCTTCATTATGTGCTCATCCCTAATAGAAATAGAGCAGGAAGTCCAAGCATAATCCTGTCCCCCCACTCCTCCCAGAGCAACGTGGGAGTCTGTCATTCATTTAATACACGTCAGAAAAGAAAAAGAGATTGCTGTGTCAAGATAAATTGCTGTAGTTGCTTTCACAAATAGTACGTTCTTGCCTTTATCTACAGACTGTGAATAACTATCATGATATTTAAAGGAATAAGAAATTTGTATTACCTTCACTATTAATCCCTTTGAGTCAACCATCCATATCCTTTTCATAGCTGCATCTTTAGATATTCCTTCTTTTTTCATGGCCATAACAATGAGGTTTGCTATCCCCAGTGCAGCCTGAAGGAAAGAGAAAAAAGTAGCACACATTACCAGAAATTAAAGAAATTTCCTGCTCACTTGTTTTCTCTACCTACTATTTAGTTAAGTTTTGTAATTTTATCTAACAATAAAACTACATTGTTATTTTTTCATAAACCCTGATCGAATGTTGCTACCATTTAGTAATTAGAATCCATAATGTAGATAAATAGTATAGTTAAATCTTAAATCATATAGATAAACCATAGTATAGATGGTATTTACAGTATGGAGAGTGTAATAAATGTTCAAACTCTAATGAAATTGACCCCACATAATCATCTCAGAATACGTCAATTATTGTTTCTTCTTTGAAATTTTATTTTGTTAATTTGTTTTTTGGTTGTGTTTTTTTTGGTAATTTAAACCAAAGGATACCACACTCTGCATGCCAGAAAGTAAAATGCAGTCCTAAAAGACTTTTGGCTCTTATCTTTTTTGAAAATGTCCATCAAGAGGGTATGTCTTCTTTTACCTACTATTCATGTGTTTGGTAACTCTAGACTTGGCTGTGGTCCCAGTGAAAGCAGGGGCAAGAAAAAAATCACTTATCAATACTTTGCTGAAACATGTATCACTCTTACTGGATTTCATATTTCATCCAGCAGATCAAATGTCATACAGGTACAGACTGAAAAGCAGGCAACAGAATGAGCCAACAGATCACTCAGTGTTTCTGATTACTCATATACATCTTTATGGAGTTGATTCTGTTTCTTGTTCTTTATTTTTCAGCTTCAATGAGAATCAAGCAAGATTTGCCTTTTTTAGTTAAGAGATAAGTAGTGTTATTAGGAATGAGCTCCCACAGTAAGGATGATATCTACAACTGCCTCTGCAGCAAGAGGCACGCTGACAATACGAATGAAAAAAATAAACATTAGACTGTGGATACATCCACCTGTTGAATATGGAGCAAAACCAGAGGAAAAAAACTTCAAACAGATGGACAGTCTTGATGTACAAAGGCCTTGACATGTCAGACATGGATCAAGTTGTTCTGAAAACTACACACCTCATCTCAGCAGCATCAGATTATTGAATCAGATTAAAGATATCTGGACTCCACAAAGATGGATTAGTATATTGTGCCTATAAGGGGCTTTGGTGACCATGAATATTATCTTTTGGAAGTCTTCATGGGGTTGTAGACTTCATACAAGAAATGAGAGCTACCTACACTGTAGATAAGTACAATATTCACTTATATGTCAGTGGCTTAGAAATTTATACTGAAAAATTAGTATGAAAAATAATGTGCATAAAAATCTTCAGAAATGGACGACCTCAACATCCGGAATACTGAAAAACTGTATTTAATGACAGGAAAAATCGAAGAGGCGCTGCTTCTTCCTAAATAACACTGACTTTGGTAAATGCATTTTATTTCATATCTCTTTGGTGGCCTGGTATATTTCCTCATCTTTCCAAAATGTTTTGCTTATTTATAATGAGAGCAGTTCAGTAATTTACAGCTGAAGAGCTAAACTCTGAAGTGTTAAAAAGAGAACACATCTGCAAAATGTCTCATGAAAAATACAAGGCTTGATCAGATGATCAGATTTTTCTGTAAGTTTACATTTGACTTAAGAACCAACTTTCACCAGATGTTAGTGATGCTTCTACACATATTATCTTGTTAACTGGATACATGTAACTTAAGTTGTTTTTTTCATATCTACCTCTCCAGCTCCCTGGAAGAGCACTGTGTGATCTGATAACCTGTTCTTGGTGATACGCAGAGCGACAAGAAGCCCTGCACCAGCCACAGATGCAGTTCCTGAAAGAGTAATAATAATTAAAAAAAATATATATTTGGTTATTCTGGAAATAATTACAAAGCACTACATTTTAAATAATTCCACAGCATCTTTTGGCTAAAAGATAAAAGTAATTAGGGTAGTAACAAAAAAGTTCAGTGGAACTGGAGTTTGCTCTATTTTATTCTTATTACAGGTAAATGTACGCAGGAATATCTTCAGAGTAACATTATATAAAATATGATTGATTGATTCTACTGGATGGGCATAACGGCTGGGCCATTCAAACTATTACATAATATTATGGTTATGACCTTTTCTAGAGAGAAAGGGTGTGGGAGCCCAGATGAGTATTTTGAAGGACTCCAGATACTGAAAATGAAGATACTGGTTTCATTCTTCAAATAGTTATACTTAGAATACAGTAAAATATAAGACTAAAATAAAACTTCATTTCTCATGGGGAGGTTGTCAGAGTAGAAAAGGAAACTGTGAACATTTACAGAGAAGCTAAGCTTCCTGAAAGAGTAATTTAAGCTTATTTAAGGCACTGACTGTTCTACTGCATCTGAAAGGCCTCAGGACTCCAGTCCACTGTAAAAGAGGTTCCAGCTTACTAGCATCTAAAACACTAGAAGTACCTTTTAAATCTATACCTTTTAAATCTATTTTTGAGTTATGTCACACAGGGGAAAAGGCTAACATTTAGTTTTATGATTTATGCCATGGAGGTCTTTCTTCTCCAATTCAGAACCACAAAGAATGAGGTACTTGTCCGTCTTTGAATGGAAAGATTTTGGTCCTTGTCATGAAAAACACTTTTAATAAAAAATAGGGCAATGCAAGGATCTCAAGCAGGCATCTAACGCAAACCTATTCACAATGGCAGGATCAACCATACCTCTGTGATTTCTGACAGACCTTTGTCTAACTTGTTCCTAATACCTTCTTTCAAATATTCCTATGATCTCCCCAGCAAGCTATTTCAGTGCTTCAATATACTTTCTGTTGAAAAATCAAACCTGAATGGTTTTCTTCTTTTTCTATCTTGGCCCCTTGTCTTACCTACCGCCTGTCCTTTTCTCCTTCCAACAAGACATATTTGAAGACTAAGGCTGTCCCAACCTGTTTTTCTTGCATGGAACGATCCCAATTTTTCTGCTTTTCAGAAAGTTATGTTTTCTGAAACACTTAGCACTCATTTCTCTCCTCTGGACTTTATGCATCTGTTTCTTATCTCTCTTGAGTTGCAGCACCCAAATCTACATACAACACTGCAGGCGAATCATTAGCACTGCTGAGTCTAGCTCTCAGCTTCTGTCATGCTCATGGAGTAGTATTTAGTCGCCAGGACCTGACATCTGGCTTTTCTGATCTGAAGACCAGTTGCTCCTTCTCCCCAGCAAAGCCTACAGGAGAGGGAAGGCCTTCCTTCATGGATTACTGACTTCAGGTAACAAGCTTATATTTTTCCCAAATTATCATTGTCACTAAATCCCAGGCACAAGGTGGTCCAAAAAAGACAGTCAGACTCCTTATTCCTGCAAGGAACTTGTATTCATCAAATATTAGAAAAAAAAACCCCAAACTGAGAAAGTGCATCAGTTTTCAACAAGTTTAGAGAACCCATAAAGACATCCTGTGGATGGGGAAAAGGTAGTGAGGTGGATGATGCCACCAGAAATGTTGTGCTCAATGTGTCTGTTTAGAGGAGATTCTGAAGAGCTGACAGTGGACAGCACTGATTTCATCAGGACTAAAAAAGCTCTGTCAGCCACAAACAAATAGGCATTCAAAGTGAGAAAATGGGTTTCATCTGTCACTGAAGAGTTATGATGCCTATCTGATTCAGTGACAGCTGAACCACAGGCAGACAAACGTGAGCCCTGAGATGTCCCCCATGTTCGGTTCTGGGACTAAGAACTGAATTACTCCTTCTCCAGGCAGCAGCTGCCGTTAACTGACCCAAAGAAACCAAAGATGAGGCCATAAATGATTTTGAGAAGCTTGCAAGAACTTGCAAGAAGGAGATCTGCTGGTTTCTGCAGTTCTGTTCCTGATCACTGAGGTCCTAACTGCAATTGTCTACAAGCTGCCTGGTTCCTTTTAAGAGGAGAATTCACACTGCTACTGATTTTTCCTTCAGAAAAAGTATGAAATGGGTATAACCAGCTGTCTAAAAGCATTTGGTCCAGAATCTGCACTTTAGACATTCGCCCTCAATGTGTGGCTCACCTGAAGGATGTACTTTTTCTATTCACAAGTCCACATTTGCATAAGCAAGGCAAAGTTTAAAGCTGAGATAGCAGTTATCTCTACATTAAATTAAAGGAGATGCTTGAATTCAACAGGTATTCCTAATGCAGGTACACAGACCGTTAAGTTTCAAATACATGTCGCTAAGGAACTAAAAGAACCGAAGTAGTAAGAAGCCTAGTACTGGGTAAACCTCTCCTTAAAAGACATCATTTGGGTGTTGAAAGCTGGGTTTGAATATGTTGTTTATAGGTAGGATCATCTGAGTTTCATGACCAGTTACATCTTCAAAAATAAAAGCTTAATGTTACTAAAAGTTAGGAAGTGCTTTAGAAAGCAATTTTTTTTAAGTAAATCTGCCTGAAGAGTTCAAAAACATGTGTCTTTAGAACTAGAAGGTTTGTTACGTGCTTTTGATTATGACTTTTCCCTTAAATCATCAGAAATACAGGACACCTTGTTCTCAGCCCAATTAATGTTTAGACCATACAGATTTGTCATTTTTAATGATTTAGTCATTTTTATGACTTGTTCTGAGAGCTGAGATCACTCACTCTCTTCTCCCTCATTTCTCAATTAAAAAAAAAAATCTAAAAAAAAATTGGTTCCTTTGAGGCATGGCTTTGGGAACAACAACCATTGGGCTGAGACACTTCCACCCCACAGTATCCAAGAGCTAGTCTGTTCCTTTCCCAGATGAAATTAAGTCTTCCTCTGGCAAGTGCCAAATTGGCAAAGACCAAAAATGGCAAAAGAGAGAAGTCAGAATGTGCTCTCAATTTCCCTTGGTACTCTACCAAAAAATCCTTACAACAAGCAAAAAAAAAAAAACCCCAAAAAAACCCCTACATAAATCTCATCCTCTAGTTGGATGCCAAATTCCTTCTTCTATTTTATATTACACAGCTGTGCTTGCAGGGCAGGAGGAAGCCTACATAACACGGCTTATTCCTAAGACCATTGATCTGGTCTCCTGGAAAGCTGAGTTGGAGCACTGTAAGGTCCTCTCTCTTTCCAGCCCTTGCAGACAGAAGTTGTGGCCACCACAGCACCCTGGTCCTCATCAGAGGACTTCTCAGAAAGCCAGGAAAGCTGCTCTTCAAGCCACTTCCTCGTGACAGAGGCAAAGTGACACCATAAATTTCTAAGAAATGGGAATGCTGGGATCCTGCTTCTCTTCATGGCTAATGTACTATTGCTAAGTTTGTTAGCCAGAAAAATGGACTATAGTGAAGTATTACCAGTTGGTATGCGTTTACAAACTCTGTTACAATACTATCTTCTCTTTTAAGGAAAAAGAAAAGAGGTATGAAAGACGAACAAAATACTACCTTGAATGTCAGTAACATTTTGCAATGATTATTTACATGGGATGTGGGTTACCATTACCTGTATGTTCATTATGAGGGTGATTTAGAAAAAAGGTTATAACAACAATGTATAAAGACTTAAATAGTGCATTTCTCACAAATCATGTTTTGTATGGAACTGCTCTAAAAATTATATTTTAAAAGCACTCCACATCAGTTTTTTTCCAGCCATTTGACTCCAAAAAGCATAATAACCCAGTTTATTAAATTACTGAACCCACTATCACTGCTGCTGGCAGCGCCTGTCATCACTCCCCCTCAGCAGCTTCCCTTATTCCTCCCTATTGAAAGGGGGGCACCGTCAGTGTGAATAGCAGATCTGTTTAACCGGAACTGCTCTGGCTAACAGCATGACCTTAAATTTCACCCTGAATACTGACTCGGGTTTTTGAAAAGAATCAAAATGCAATCCACATCCATCTGCCAAAGCCTAACCACTTTGCGCAAACATTACGAAGCAGAAACAGAATTTCACTGCTTTCCTGACTGCCATCACTGTAAGGAGGGAAATGGCTTCACCTTTCTCTTCCACAGAGCACAGGTTAAATCCCTTGTGTGCAAAATAAGACAGACACTGTTGATGGATATGATTTTGAAAACCAATTCTATTTTCCCCAAATTGCCAGAAGTATAACCTTAGCAAATTTAAAAGAAGAGTATTTCTCTAATACACTGCAGCTGCTGCGACAGAAAACACTTCATTCCAGTTTTCTAGGAAGGCAAGTCTTATCTCATAAAAACATGGTAGATGTGAAAATTCAAAGTACACTATTCTTTATCAGGTCTTTGTTTCCTGTCCAAGATCCTTTAGCCTTACTCTTTACTGTAAACTGTATGACTGAGCATGAATATGTCAAAGGAAATCCTAGAGACCAGAGCCTTTTGAGGCTGGCACATTATAAATGCTTTGGAGCACAGAGTCTTCTTTCAGCAGATGCAACAACTAAAGTAAAAAGGAAAAAGGGGGAAAAAAGCCCCAAAACATGAGGAACAAGGATTTAACTTTAATTTCATGTAGTTTTATTTAATTTAATTTGAATTAGCAAGAAATGGCTTACAGCACAGAAGCATTTGTCCATTATTTAAAATTCAAGATATAAAACTTGTCAAGTATTAGAAATTCCTCTGTGTCATTTTCCCTACCTCATCTTAAAAACCTTGCAAAGAGGAAGAGAGGAGGAATTTCTGCAGCATATCCTAAAATCTGAGGTATTCATTCTGTACTAAAACATTAGGAAGTGGTAAAAGTAAGATTTGTATTTCTCAATACACAGCATAATAGAAATCACATGTTAGCATGGACAGTCAATAGCACTGTATAGAGTGACAGGGAAAAAATAAATCCCTCTCCTACACTTACTGGGAAAAAAAGTGAGAGTAAAGTTCCTACATAAAAGATGTAATCTGAGGTGCTAGTAAGGCAAATGCTATGGCTGTGGGTAGTTCAAAAGGACCTTCTTAAGAGACGCATGCTCCTTCTCCCCACGATGAGCTGGCTTTTCAAAGCTTTGTATGCATGCTGCCATGCTCTGCAGCTGCAGCAGGCAGGCAGGAAGGAAGAGAGGAGAAAGAGGAAGAAAGGCTCTAGCCAAGGAGAAATGGAGCCTTCTTAAAAGAGCAACCACTTGGCATACTTGGAAAGGTGTAAAGAGTCCTGGAAGCCCAGAGTGGCTGAGGCTGAAAGGTCATCTTGTGCAAGCCCCCCTGCTCAAGCAGGAGCTGGCTGCCCAGGAACATGGTGAGAACAGATTTCTTTTTTTAACTGATAATGAGCAATAATGAAACTGAGTAACAGAGGTGATATCCCGAATAAACTGAAAAAAAACCAACCCAAACCCAAAATTCACATAACCCTATGTCTTAATAGGTATTTTTATAATTTTATTTAAAAAAATCCCAATGTCTGTTTCACCTGGAAGCAAATATCACTTCATACTATGGAAGAGGTTCTCTACAGTTTGCACATAGTATAGGATTTGAGATAGACAGTATCAACATATGAGCTATCACATGTCATTCAACTTTGTGTTCTTCAAATTCTAAGTTAGAGAATGAATTGGAAGCCCCATGCTCATCACAACCACAACAAACCCCAAGCCTTCTTTACAATTTGTTTTCAAGAATTGGCAATGATTGTGACAGAGAAAATCTGATTTCTAGAACTTCACTGATGTAACATTGAATTGGTCATAACATAACTTCCAGGTATAATTTTCCTAATTATTCAAATGCAGTCTGATGAACATTTAGCATACATTTTAAATCAAACCACACTAGTAAGATGAAACAAATATCTAAAATTCTATGTGTTCTGCATTTTTATTTCAGGTCTGTTTCTTTTCATAAAATTTTGATGCAATTAAACAACACAGCTGTTAAAAACTAATGACCTCTAAGGTCATGATGGATACCAAAGTTAATTCTAATCCAGTGCAATTTCTCCATGTAAATATTTTTGTTGGCATAAAACATAGGCTCTGTGTCCATAATGGGGAAAGCACTGCAACTGTGGTCACAGAGAAATAGAGCTGTAATGCTAGAATAAAACCAGATTTATACTGCATAGAGAACAGCTACTTTATGTAGGTTGCCTTATGCTGCAGAGGTTTGTCGTTGTCAATTGAGACAATTTTGAAGTACAGGGTTGGGGAAAAAATCAAAACAATTGAAATAATTAAGCAATTGTCCTGCACAGAGACAGGAAGGCTAGAGAAATTTATGCCACTACTTTAAATTTATCTAAGTGGCAATGACTACAACCAGCTACTACATGATAAGTGCTGAGACCCATGTAAAACAAATACACAGCTCCCCCAGGATGTGCAAACTTGCCCTAAGCCAACTTCCTGTGCTCAAGTAGCAAAATCTCTTTCAACAGACACACCAAAACCAGGATGGTGTGGAAAGGGAGCACTACAGCACCCTGCCCTGCCCCAGCTGGGTTTACCATGGGGCAGGCAGGGATGGTACGAGCTGATTCCACCCTGAGCAGGATTTCAGACACTGCAATCCTGGACTCGCATGTAAGACTCCTTCTTTAACTGATCTTAGGAGATTTGTTCAACATCCTGCAACAGGTAAGGGAACAGGTTCGTTTCTGCAAGTGATTTTCAACCTCCTAAACCATGAATCCCAATCCTGCTTCCTTCCAGGGGTGATCAAGCAGAGAACATCTTTCACCCTGATAAACAGCTTTGTTTGGCAACACAAGTCACAGTTCTTCTTCTGGGATTGGTCTGTTCCCAGGCAGGATTTGGAAGAAAAAAACCCCCACATCGTGTACCTTAAAGAAATTGCCACCCTGTCCTTGTGACTCCTTCCTAAATATACTGGAGATCAGCAAAGCTAGCAACCCGATCTAATTCAGGTATTTCTAACTGCTGTGAAACTTCACAGAATCATAGAATGGTTTGGGTTGGAAAGGACCTTAAGATCATCTAGTCCCAACCCCCCTGCCATGAGCAGGGGCACCACACACTAAACCATGTCACCCAAGGCTCTGTCCAACCTGGCCTTGAACACCTCCAGGGTTGGAGCATTCACAACTTCCTTGGGCAACCCATTCCAGTGCCTCACCACCCTCACTGTAATGAACTTCTTCCTTAAATCTAATCTAAACTTCCCCTGTTTAAGTTTGAAGCCATTATCCCTTGTTCTACCACTAGAGTCCCTAAACAAAAGTCCCTCTCCAGCATCCTTGTAGGCC